>NC_133772.1:23296719-23302148 GCF_003597395.2 Chelonoidis abingdonii
GTGCCTCAGGGTGGGGGGTGGGGATCTGCCGCAGGGGGAGTACCTCAGGGCTGGGGTGGGTGGCATGAGGTGGTAGTTTTGCGTAGGGCGTGAAACATCCTTGCACTGGCCCTGACATTCAAGCATCCTTAGTTTGCACTGTAGCGAACTTTCTTTCTCCTTGGCTTGCAGCCTGTACTGTTTTAATGTCATCAGATCTCTCCAGTTAAGGAAGGCTGAGCCTGGTCAGTACTTAGTTGGTGGCTCTTCAGCAGACATGTAGGTGCTGCAGGCAGTAGTGGTAGTGTTTGAGTCAATGGCTTTCTTCCCCTCCAAGGGGGCTCAAGCCAGTGCTGCAGCAGGAAGTCCCGAACAATTGTGGATACTAGAACCCATAATACAGTTTCCTAAAAGGGGTATAACTGGGCTCCAGTTCAATTCCAGTTCATTGATGGAAGTGGGGGGGGGGGTAGTTCTGCTTCCTGAAACTCCCCCTGCAATTTCAAGCACATACAACTTTCTTAGATCCTGTCTTTAAAACTGTGCCTAGTAACACTGCACGTGAGCTCAGCTGCCATACTCCACCCCAGTGATGGCTACACTTGATTGGTAGATGAAGTAATTCCTGCCTTTCTGAAGTGCTTTGGGATACTTCAGGGGAGGAGGGATAGCTCAGTGGTTTTCTATGAATGTCACTATAGAAATATAAGCTACTATTTTTTTCTTTGAAGAAAAAGTATAGAGTTCTTCCCCAAATCCACCACATGATCATCAGTGTTTCAAATGTTTCTAAACAGGGGAAACGAGCCCTCGAGCGGAGACTTTCTGAAATGGAGGAGGAGATGAAGGTATGAAATAATTTGCTCACCCCGTTTTCCCTTCTGTGTTTAGGATTAATGACTGTAGAGGTTATCATGCAGGAGTGAAGGATGTTGTGTGGGAGGAGATGCCCCATGTAACCTTGTGTGTGTGTGTGTCCCTTTATGCAGTCCTGACTTGAGTTAATGGCCATGTTCTCAGAGCATGGTCTGATACTAGAATTGCTATATATGATCACTCAGTCAGTTGCATCTCGCATTGGATCTGTGCTGTTTGATCCCACAACAGTGAAAGCTATTTCTCCCAGGGAGCTTTCAGAAACTAACCCTCTGTGATCTCCTGGATGAGCTTTGTTGTGGTGATCCTGCATGCCCTGGAGTAGTGGGGCAAGCTGAAGTAAAGCCCTCCGAGTCTCATTTCATGTGAACTGGAAAGGCAAAGGAGTTTGTCAGAGAGGTGATGGTGGCTTTGAGAAGTCACACACTTAAAATGATTGTACTTCCGCCCTCCTTTCCACGAGCACGCTGCTGGAAGGAAATCTCAGGAAGTCATCTTGGAACAAAAGATTGTCGTCAGACTTCCCTATATGTTTTCTCTCTCACCCCCATTGAAATCTACAGGGATGCTGAGTAGCACGTGCCCTCTCAGAGCAGCGACTGCCCCACTCAAACAGCTCCTTTGCATTGCCACTTTCCTGCCAGTCAGCTGCATGGAAGGACTGCCACCCTCACTTGAAAGCCCTGTGAGCACTGATCAGGCTGGCACCGCTCTGGAGTCCGCTTATTCTGATGGCGGGGGGGAGGCAACATGTTGTGCTGACCCAGTGAACCGAAGGCTTTAAGCTGGTTTTGCAATGTTACATCATCTTACGCAATACACTCATGCTGACATTAATAGAATGCACCTCTTTGTTCTCTCTCCCCCGGTTCATTTCCCTTTGAACCCAATCCAAGTGGGACTTAGCTTCATCACTTTAAACAAAAAGAAGGATTCTCTTCGTGAGGGTTAAGAGCTGCTGAATCTCCCTAACCTATTGCAGTGATGAAAGCGATTTTCTGCCTTGCTGGAGATGGTTCCAATTTCATATTTGCTCAAAGGAGCTTCAGATTTTTACTGATCATAATGAGTCTTTGAAGTAAAGCTCCAGTTGGCTATTCCTGTATCTTAAACTCAAATTACTAGAGGATCTCAACTCCCTGGTTATAGGCAGGGCTCAAAGATGGTCCTACAAAGTGAGGTTCTGGGCACAGTCCGGAGATGTCAGTGTCCCAGAAAGGCCACGTTACGATACTGTCACATATAATTGCATGCTCACATAAGGAGGCAGGCATCCAGTACTACGTAAGAACCTGAATAGAGCAGGGAGAATGAAGAATCCGAATTGTAATGATTAATTGTGGGTAAACAAAGCTCAGCTGGAGTTTTTGTCTACGGACCTTCAAACAGTAGTTTGCTTAGCAGAAAAGTTTGAAATCCACACTTATAGCTGGTGGGAGAGGAGAGAGTGGGGGCTAGATGTTCACATGTATGCATTGATTTTAAATATAAGCACCAAAATAGTGAGTATTTCATCACCACAGAGAAATTGTTCTTGCTTATAGCCATGAAAATGTGACTCTCAGGGTAACCATGTTCCCCTATTTTTACAGCAGTCCTACTAACAGTGGGCTTGTCTATATGAACACTTAGTTTGCAGCAGTCTGAGGTGTAAATCTTCCTCACAGCAGTTGTGCATGTGGACCACAAAGCAGCTCAGCCTGCAGAGTAAACAGGCCAATTGATGGCCTGTCAGTTCTGTGTGCTTCAGTGCCTTTGGTGCTGGCCAAGTACTGGGACTGGCCTACCAGAGCCCCTGGACTGACACTTTCTCTTTTCATCAGCTGCTTTTATCCATTCATAGCCTCACTTTACTGGGCTCCTCCCGAATAAAGCAGCAAAGTGACCTTGTGTTAATAGAACAAAGATACATTCACCCTGACTGCAGCTCCTCTATGCTGCCGTTACATTTTGACTTGTTACTCTTGCAGAAAGTTCATTAAGAATGCTGTCAGACCCTGCTGTGTTGTAGCATTTCTTGGCTGCCAGCCACTCATTAAGAGGGTATAAATTGCTGAGCTAGGAATGTTAAATGAAGCAATGCTTGCGAACGCTCAGGACTGTTAGAAAAGCAGGCTACTCGCTAGCATCTTACATCTTTCCTGAAAGTGAGAGAATCGACACTGTCTTATCAGCTGAATGAGAGGTTTGAGAGAATAAGCATTTTAATTGCTAACGCAGGGGTAGGCAACCTATGGCACGTGTGCTGAAGGCGGCACAAGAGCTGATTTTCAGTGGCACTCACACTGCCCAGGTCCTGGTCACCAGTCCGGGGGACTCTGCATTTTAATTTAATTTTAAATTAAGCTTCTTAAACATTTTAAAAACCTTATTTACTTTATATACAACAATAGTTTAGTTATATATTATAGACTTATAGAAAGAGACCTTCTAAAAATGTTAAAATGTATTACCGGCACGCGAAACCTTAAATTAGAGTGAATAAACGAAGACTCGGCACACCACTCCTGAAAGGCTGCCAACCCCTGCGCTAACATGTGAGTGGCACTATGAAACCTAAAGCATTTACCTCTGTGACTGTGCATCACTCCCAACACTGCCACCAGAGAGGAGCTGCTGACCCCCATCTTCCCCTTCCTTGCTAGTCTTCTGTATTGCCACCATCTCTGCCTACTTAACTGAAGTGGTGTCAGTTGAGCCAGCTCACTAGTTTTCCTTAACATGGAGGCGTGGGATGTGAGTTGTTCCGATAATCAAACATCTTGCGTCACTAGCACTAGCGTTAATCCTGTAATTTTCAGAAGGTTTCCTTCCATTAGTCATAACAAGTTTTGAGTTATTGTATGTCTGACCTATTTCCAAGTTCCCTGTTCCTTTGGTATTTGTCTTGCTCTCCTCCTGCTCTGTGAATCAGGTGTCCTCCAGTAGACTGATCCCAACCAGAGTGAATAGAGAGGACTTGAATCCCCTTGTAGCAGACTCTCTAGGGCTAGAGAAGCAGGTGAGGATCACACACAGTGCTTGGGCGTACAGGGTGGAAAGCTTTTTTGCCCCATCTTGTGCTTTGGAATACTAGTTACTTGGTTCCCCCAATTCATGGACATAGCCTGATGCTAAGGTAGCAACCAAAAAGCAGGGAATAGCGTAAAGAAGAAAATAGCTGATCCTGAGAAACCTTCAGTGCGTAAAGAGAAATGTGCGCACAGACATGCTCTTGCTGAAGTTTTCCTGACTAAATCTGAGGTGGTGCTGTTCTGACTAAAGGTGCAGGAACCTGGTTAGTGAAGCAGAAAGAAAATTACCATTTATGCTGAATTGAATTCAGTGCCCAGGCTCCCAAGATTGGTCCATTCTCCTAAAACAGGGTACAGGAAACTTCCACTGAAATCAATGGAAGCTGCCCGTATTGTGCAGCAGAAGAGGATCCCAGCATTTGATGAGATACGTATGCATTGAGCCCTCTTGAAGCAGCTGGATGCTCGAATGCACGGACTCTCAAACTGAGGGGTTGTGACTCCTCAGGGGGTTGCGAGGTTGTTACATGGGGGTTGTGAGCTGTCAGCCTCCACCCCACAAATCCCGCTTCACCTTCAGCATTTATAATAGTGTTAAATATTTTTTTTAAAGAAAGTGTTGTACTCAGAGGCTTGCTGTTTGAAAGGGGTCACCAATAGATAGGGTGACCAGATGTCCTGATTTTATAGGGACAGTCCTGATTTATGGGTCTTTCTCTTATATAGGCTCCAATTACCCCCCACCCCCTGTCCCAATTCTGAGGCATTCTGAGGCTTAGATCCAATATCTGTGCTGGAATATGAACATTGTCTCTAAATCAATGCAATGCACTCTCTCAAATACACACTTCTCATTTTACGTCTTAGATATATTTTATGTTTGTTCTATTCTTGCCAGCCACACAACTCCAGTGAAACACACTGCAGCTTAACTGAAATGCCACAAGGGACGGCTTTCTTTTGTCTGTTTTGAGGCAGTATTGTAAGCGCATCAGTCTCCCAATATTTGTCAGTTTAGATCATATTTGAGGCTGACTGCTCTGGCCTAATAAAGGTGTATGAATATTCATAGTGAGAGACCAGTTTGGCGTGGACAAATTAGGGATAGACTGTGACTCATTTCCATAGTGTAGGATATTGCCTCCCTGAGATTCACAAGGAGATTTCTTTCCAATTCCATTACACATATTCATTGCAATGTGCTAAAGGCTATTGTTTGTTCTTTCCCGTTGATGTGTAAGCTCCACTCATTTTGCTGATCAGCTGAATGCTGAATCCTTTTGCAAATCCCTACTAATTTTCTCCTTGCATCAAATGCATAACTTACACTGCCATTTACACCACTGATGGATTTGGCCCCTGTGATGAATTGGGAATGTTCTTAATGTTTTCTCTGAATATTGTGTTGGTGCCTCAGTGTCCCCTAGGCCGTTCTTAAGTATCTAGGTGGTGGGATAAGGGTGTGTGATTGCTGCAGAGCAAAGGGCCAGTGCACCTAAATGCTTGGCACTCTGTCTCCTAGCAACTGATGGCCTGGGCCCCTCCTCTGCAAAGGTGCCA
>NC_133772.1:23302433-23374451 GCF_003597395.2 Chelonoidis abingdonii
GCTGTGGGAAGCACACGGAGGGGCAGAGGATGCTGAATGCTCCAAGGAGAGACCCAGGAGGTGAAGACGTGTGAGCTTCTTGCCCTGAACAAATCTGCTCCGAGGGAGAGGAGGCTCCCCAAAGTCCTAACTGGCTTAGTGGGGAGCAGTTCCAGAGCATCACCTGGGGACTCCGTGGCAGCCCCTTGTATCAAATATTCACTGCTACATAAAATGAATAGTGCTGGTGAATATAAAAACAGGCTAAGTAGCAGTAGCTGTTTTGTTACTTGTAACTAGCACATAGTTTAAGCTTGACAACACTGGCATTAAGCCACTCTCCTCTGTTCGCTTCTGCTGCTTATGTGTATCTTCCAAGGCTTTAGGGTTAGCTCTCCTGGTTCCTGACTTGATCAAGAAAGTCCTTTGTCCATCTGTTCCATCTGAATGGTATTTGCTATTGGTTTATGGCATAGGGATCTCAAATGCCATTTGCAGCTGCCCTCAGACGCTACAGGTCCCAGCCTGCGGTGGCCCCTCTGGTGACTGTAGTCAGTGTTGTTTGATGCAAATTGGGCGTAGTCCTTCAGCTGTTTGCCAGTGCGGGAAAGACCGGCTGTTCCAGTGAATAGAGGCCTTCTTTTTAATCCACCATATTGACTAAACTGCATCAATAGCATTACTTTTCCAGTGGCTGCTTCCCTTCATAACCCACCCCATCGTATGCCCAGGTACTCGGAGGAGCATTCGACTGTTTGAATTTTCAGGGAGCACAAGATTTTAAGTCGACATGATCAGGGCCTAGATGTTTTCACTTTCGAATTTAGGATTGTTCTTCTCATGACTGCTTCAGTCTCTGCTCAACTTCCCTGCACCCGTCTCCATGATACAGCCTTGTATCTAGCATATGCTGTGCCTCTGTTGGACTTGCTAGTGGTTGGTCTTGCTGGAAGAAGGAACCTGGCAAGTCCTTAGTCACTTCTTGTCACTTGAACTTGGCATGTGTATTGCCATTCATGGCATAATACCAATATCATCTCTGAATAATGGCTGATATTCAACTAGTGTCTGTGTTTGTCTCACTGCTTTCCCTTTTCCTGTGAGTCTTCCATGCTTTCCTTCATCTTACTTTTTCCCTCTCCTGTAGCAGCTATAACTGTACTAATTTCATCTCTATATTGCTCTGGGTCCATTGATTTCTTTTGTTAATTGAGAATGCTACGTTCCTAGTATGCCTGCTGTTTAGGGTGCTATTTAGTGCAGCACTGTTCAGGAAGAAATATATTTTTCTATTTAAAAATGACTAATTCATTGGGCGCTGGGTGGCTTGAGGCACTGAATTTTCACTGACTGAGATTGGGGCTCAAATTTAGCTTGGGTGGCTGAGAGAAGAATTGAGTGGTGATCTCAGCAGGGATGCACGAACACATGCACTTTGGCACAAATGGTAGGTGACCAGGCACCAGAGTAGAAGATGCTGCCGTTCAGGGTGGCAGAGTGGTGAGGTACACAGGATGAAATTGCAGGGCTGCAGCAGATGCATTGATAGAACTATGCATGTGCTTTAGTCATAGTATGGGGATGGCTGGTACTTGGGTAGAGTGAGAGGCAGGACTGTAAGGTTAGCCTTCCCTTTGCTGTTGGAAATAGCTCTGCAGGCTGGAGAGTGAAGGACAGTAGAGTTAGTGTGTGTTGCAATCTGTATTTTTAAAGTTCCTCTACACAACTCTACTACAAGAACCTGCTTTACTACATAAAAGGCTTGGCTACACTTGCAATTTGCCTCGCTGGTGAGGGGGTTACAGCGCTGCAACTTACTCAGTGTCCACACTTACAAAGCTCAGTTGCAGCACTGGCTGTACCCCTGGTCTGCTACGGGTGTAGCGAATCCAGCGCTGGTGATGCAGCGCTGCTCATCAGGTGTGGACACTCACCAGCACTGTTGTTGGCCTCCAAGGTATTAAGAGGTATCCCAGAATTCCTGTCTACAACAAACCGGAAGGTACTCCCCGGAGCTACCAAACACAGCTGCTCTTTGCTCCAGCGACAAGCTGAGGCCTGAGGCTATTGGGAATGTTCATTAGCTGTGCGTGACGAACAACGCACGGGGGGGGGGGGGGGGGGGGGGGCGGAGAATCGACTTATCATGTCTGTAGCCTTTTACATTAAGAGTGATTGGAGAAGGGTGAGGACAAGGCCTAGAATTTGGCAAGGACAGGAGTCTACAGTCTGCTCCAAGAATCCATCCACGTCTGTCTCCCGCGCCCCTGTCTACACTTCCAACCCCACCCCTACGCTATTTGAACTGCAGAGGCAAGGACTGCACAGGTCTGCTCCAAAACATCCACTTCCCTGCTGGTCCCCCGACGCTCCCTGTCACACTCTCACCGCACCCCCCTCTTGTAAAAGGCACGTTGAGCCACTGAACGCTGGATACTGCCCACAATGCACCACTCAAAATCAGCGCTGCAACATGCTGCAAAATGTTGGCCACAGCTGCAACCAGCGCTGGTTAGCTGTGACGTTGTGCCACACTGCAGCGCTGTTCATACACAGTGTAACGACCACAGCTGTAACTCCCAGCGCTGCACATTTCCAAGTGTAGCCATACCCAAAGCTGCTTTTGTTTGGGCAGGAGGTTTGTGAAGAGGAAGGGTTAGAGAGTCTTAGTTGCCCCTGAGCTGCTTTCAAAACCATGGTCCCTGTGGCCATTGAGGCACTGATGTCAAACTCTTAGTAAATTGTAAGGAAAGTTCAGGTACCGTGTCCAGGGTTATCATATGTGGCTTTCAAGGACAGTAAGATGGAACACAGCCTACAAGAGAACGCTGCCATTCTTAAAACAGCTGTTTGAGTGGGTTTAGGCTGTAGCAGAATGGATGGTGCCTGAGGCTTCCTTTCTAATTCTTCAATGTGTTGTCCAGCCTCTTGTGTGCTTTCACATCTCTCCACTTCACTCACATTGCTGTTCTTTTTTTCTAGTGTTTGTGAACTAAATTTACACTTGTGGCCTATTATATCCTTGGTCTGTTTTGTCTGTCTTTCTGTCCACTCTGTGTCTCACTGTCTGCAGAACCTCCACCAGCTCAAACAGATTCACACCCTGAGGCAGATGAATGAGCAGCTGTTGGCTGAAAACAGGGCCTTGACCCGGGTCGTAGCCAGGCTGTCAGCGGCCACCGAGCCCCCAGAATCAGAAGAGCTATAGCTTCTTCCCCTCCAGTTCACCTCGCCTCCTTCCTCTGTTCCAGGCAGGTCTTTACTGTTATTGTCTGAATTGTCCCTTGCCCCTTTTAACTCTTCATGAAGGTGTTTGGTAGGCCTGTGGCTCAAAACACAGCATGTGGCAAAGGGCTGGTGGGCAAAGGATTCCCTCCCGCCCACTCTTAAAAAACCCAACTTTCCAGCATGACATAGTTCTGTGTTTGACTCCACAGTTTAGAGTAAACTGCGTTTGGCTTCTCTGCTCTTTGCCCCACCTTGGAGATGCTGGCCTCATCGCTTTTGCAAATCACCCATACTCCAGGAGTGCATTTTCCATGTGTGGGCTTGAGATTGGAGAGCATCGTCCTGCATAAATAGAAGACTTCAACCACTCTCCCCTTTCCTCAGAAACTCCTGAGCAGAGGACACAGTAGGGGCTGGAGTGGATAACAAACTGCTTCTCAAAACCTCATGCTTTTCTGGGACTCTTAATGCTGATAAATGGACATGTTACTCGTTTTCTAAATTCCAGTGAGTTTGCCAGCACCATCCATTATATCTTAAAGTGGGAGCATTTATTGCAGCATGTAATTGATCATACCAGGTACTATGAGTCGCTCTTATTTCACCTTGGTAGAGCTGTATCAGAAGTCAGTAGCTAGCAACTAATACTCACTGCCTGTGACACTAGGATTATCTGAAGTCAGAGTTAACGTCCTCCTGTGGAGACTGTGAATAAGCATTACACATCTTAAATGAGAGCTGTTTATAAAAGTCTGGCACTTAGCAGTTGAAAGCTGTGTTCTTTTTAACTTTACTTGTCTAAGGAAACCGTTTCCCCCTCTGTGTTTTGAAGGGCACGTGTTGACTGGGACTTTAATGCAGTATTTACAATATCCCCCAAGCAATCTGTTAAAAGGTTAACATGAGCAGGTAGGAGGCATGCAAGATGCATTTGCTTTTTTCACAATTGTTAAATTTACTGCAGAGCAATTACTGTTTGAAAGCCCCAAAGTTGTCTGTTTCGATCAGCTTTGTGCATCTCATGCCGTGCAGTTAGGTCTCTTCTCTTGTGCTTTTTCTTGCTCAGTGTTAAAATTAAGAGAACTAAAAATGTAAATCCTAACTGTCCCCTCCAAGCCCCCTAACAGTAGCAAGTTACCATATATACTCGTTCATAAGCTGATTTCCTTAGTAAGAAAGGGAAGCACCAGAGAAGGAAGTATAGAGAAGGAGAGGTGGGATGCAGCTCTGCCCCCCCACAGAGGAGGCAAGAAGAGACAGCAGAGCCAGAAGAGAAGAGGCGGGACCAGAGTGTCTCTGCTTCTGGCCACGCTGCTCCCCCTGCAGCCTCCCAGCCTCCGGGGCTGGGAGGCTGCAGCCATGCTGCTCAACCCCGACCTCAGAACAGGCTGTGGCCGTGCTGCCTGGCCCGAGGGAGCACACTGAGGTCGTGCCGCCCGGCCCAGCTAGCTGGAACATGCTGCGGCTGCGCCACCCGGTCTGGCCTGCCGGAGCAGGCTGCGACGGTGCTGCCCAGCCTGCCAGAGCAGTTCTAGCCAGGCCAAAGACAGACTCCCCTGGCCTGCCCCAGATAAGGCGGAAAGGATGGGATGGGGAGAGTGTGGGGGTCCTGGGCTAGGGGTGGGGGTCATGTGGGAGTGGTCATGGGGGTTACTCCCCTGACTCCCAGCTTCTCACCCCAAAAACATTTCCCCACCAGTTGCTGTCCCAGCCCGTCAGGGTAAGCAGCTGGCGCGCCAGGACACTTTGTTTACTTAGGTTTACTTCCATGCCTGTGGACACTTGAGGTAAACAAACCATCTCGGCCCACCAGTGCTTAGCCTGATTGCCCGGGAGCCAAAGTTTGCTGACCCTTGAATTATAGGATCGGCTTATGAATGGGTCATAAAAAAAAATCTATTTTTACTTATCCATCTTGAGGGGGTCGACTTATAAACGAACCAGCTTATGATCAAGTATATACACGTAGTTGGTTTTTTATTGGTAAAATTGACCTGTTGCTTAAATGCCAATAAAAATATTCCAAACAAATGCTTGCCTTTCAAACCAACACACAGACCACCAGCACAGCCATTAAAAACAAAACAAAAGATCACTCATTAAATCCCCACCCCACCCTTGCAACCCACAACCACATTACGCCTCCTTCACTCATACAAATCATGCAGCATTTAACTCAGACAACATGGCATGGTTACCTTCTCTTTGGCATGCTGAATGCCGTTGTGCAGTGGTAGACATTTGTGGGGGCAGTGTAGATTTGTAGCTGTTTAAGCCTGCTTTGTTGTCTTCACTGTTAATGGAGGGAATTGCTTAAGTGGAAATAGTGTATAATGGTGTGTGTCACTCTTGGGAGTTGTCTGCTGGCAGCAGTGTCAATGTAAGTGATCTAAGGAGGCAGTAGAGTTGTTTTTCCAGTAGCTGTTTGTGGTATGAACTGAGTTTGCATGTTAGCTAGTGAATTCTTGGCTCCTTGTGGGTGTGCTGAATTGTCCGCGCTTGAGCAAAATCAACAGATTCTTAAAGATTTGTGAGTTTGTTTGGGGGACTTTCCCAGGTTTTTGGAATCGATCTCGACATTGATATTAATTGACATGGATAAGTTATCAGTGTTGCCTATCGTCATCAACTTATCCCGTTTTCAATCGATTGTAGGAGCCATGAGTCCAGGGCTTAATCTATACCAGTGTGAGCCATGAGAATTTTTTCATAGCACAGTTTAGTGTAGAGAAGACTAAACTTGTTGGATGTAAACTGCCCTGTCCTCTACCTGGAATTTCTGACTTGGCCATTTAAAGTTGACCTGCAAGGGAAAAAATGGGTTTGTGTCTCTTTCAGCTTTGTGTGGCCTGGAAGGCTTTGAAAACATACTGCTTACCCTGGAGGACTGGTGCAATGACATCCCAAGAGGAGAAGGGAATAGTCTGCCACTGTTTTGATTTTTAACACCTATTAACTGAAATTACTAATGAACACTGTACAGGAAGGAAGGATTTGCTCTGTCAATGTCTTCCTCCTCCTTCAGGTGCAATATGAAAGCTTGCAATACACAGAAAAGTCAGGGAAGACCAGACTTGCATCTGATTTTTTACTAAGGGCTTCTATACATTTACCCAGGGATTGACGCATTGATGGTCAATTTAGCTGGTTTAGTGAAGACGTGCTAAATCGACCGCCGATCGCTCTCCCGTCGACTCATGCACTCTACCAGATTGAGAAGAGTAGGGTGAGGCAATGGGAGAGCATAGTGTGGACGCTATTAACATAAACCTTTCCGGTCTCCCTTGTCTACCATAAAGAGGCAAAAACAGGGCATGCACGTAACTTTCTAAAAATACTTCAGGTCACCCTCAAAGTCAGTTTGTCAATCGTAACTTGTCATCGGCAATCGATTCACGATCTAATGATCAAGCTCTAAAATGATTCCCTCATCCTAGCCCTGCCTTTGTCCTGCTGCTTAACTCATTTCATGTAGTGCTGGCATAACTTTAAGAAAGCATGCTGCCTCCGAACCTCCCAGTCTGGGTCCTTCGGCTCGTCCATGCACTGTCATTCCAGAGAGCTGCCTCCGTGGCCGCACCTGTTCACATCTCTCTAATGGGCTGATCAGAATTGCAGAGGGTTTTGGAAAATCTCATAAGCAAGCAGCAGATGCGAAGTGTTCAGTACTGAAAGCACGCCGCGCTTATCCCCTGTCACTCCAGCTTTGAGTCTCCTGAACTGCTGTAATTCAGTGTGTATGTTCCTCTCCACCGGCTGCTGGCTCCCATTAGCCTGGTGAGGCTTTTGTGACGGTAAGAATGAGCCGTGTAACCCTTCCCCTTCCTTTGTCTTTGTGCAGGTTTTGACAGAGCTGAAGTCAGACAATCAGAGGCTGAAAGATGAAAATGGAGCACTCATCCGTGTCATCAGCAAACTCTCCAAGTAGGACGTCGGAGGGAAGGATGGAAGGAGGGGGCTTCTGTGCACAAGCTGCCAACCCTGCCACCCAGCCCCCAACCGCCTCTTGCCCTCCAATCAAAAGTACAGCAAGCCTTTCAGCCGTGGGAACAATGCGTCTCGCACTCCCCTGTCCCGTCCCCTCATTGTACATTCCCTTAGCACCCCTCTGAATGCACCCCTCAGCCATTTTATTGTTTTAATTTAAGCATGTCGTGGTATCTTGGACATTTTATTCAAGGGGAAAAGAAACATGAGAACTGGGTTTGAGCTGCCAAAACTTCCTGCCACAAACCCAGCCTTGTCCACATTGGACTCCAGTCTGGAGCAGAGAAGCTTCTACTGTAATAAGCGATACAGAAATGACTCTGTAGAAGTGATCCGACGGGTCCAGAACCTTTGTAGCTGGGGCCGGGGGGACATGAGCGGGAGCTGTACACTGAGGATGTATGTCAGCTGCCCATTTGGCGTTGGGGGTCCGGTTACAATGTGATGCTGTGAAAGCCACGAGGACTCGTTTCTGTGACAGACTGTGATGACAGCTGCTTTGCACGGAGGCTCTGTTCTCCTATCGTCCCAGTAGCTGACTCTCTATTTAACGTACGATTTTAAATCTGTTCGCTATCTTCATTTCTGAATCCCAGTTTCAGACCCTCCCTCCCCCCCTTTTGCCCATGCTTTGTTTCTGCAGCCCAGGTGATCGTGGGTCACTCTGTACTCCTTCCACAGTTGCTATCTCAGTTACTATCCAGGTAATAGCATCTGCTAATTGCATCTGGGCTCTTTCCTCTTGTGATAAGATTCATCACTGATATTGGCCAGGGTCTCTGATGAAGGAGAAACTGAAGCAGCAGAGGTCAGCTGCTGCCCTCATACGCACATGTAACAAATCTGGGTGTGAATATCCATGCAGGGAGGTACGCATGCACAAGTAACCAACCCCCATCTTCCAGTAGCAACAGGATGAGCATTTGTCTGTTAGTATTACTTACAGGATAGCACCCTGCAAAGTACTCGGAGCAGATGTCTGGTGTGCTTGTTTTAATTTCAAACAAGAGCAAAAACAAATGAAAATACAGGTGTATTTTGAGTTGGCTTTATAGGGGGTGAGGGTGGAGAGGCCGTATTTGGCTACAAAAAGGATAGTCCAGCCTTTGATGGCAAATCCTGACACAGCTAATACAGCAAGGTTGAGAAACCTTAAGCAGTGATCAGTTGCCAGCTCCACGTCATTAGAGGGTGTAATTGTTTTCATTTAATAGTGGCCAGAATGAGCCAGTGTAGGGTGTGTACTGGTAACCAGATCTGTGGGGGTAAACTGTTTTTTGATTGCTGGAAGCTAGCAACAGGATTTGACCTGGATGAAAACCTCAAAGGGTTCTTTCATGTCCTATGTACTTAGAACAATTTGGAAGTTTTCACTTCCAAGGGCATTAAGATGGTGACTCCTCCAGATGTTACACACGTCTCTTTCTAGCTTCCAGTGGAAGCCGGGCATTAACTTGTTAACACATCTGCTGAGCCTACTGTTAGAGGACTATTTGTGGTGGATTCGGGAAGGGACCCTCCTTGTTCAGAGATTCCAGCACTGGCGCAGATGATGTGAGTCTAGCCACTATGTTGACAGGGACAGATGAGTAACTTGAACATGGATATTATTCTCATAATTGCTCAGCAGGGTAAAGTCTAACTCCGTCTTTAGCATCTCGGTTATTGCGTCAGTAGGTGTTGGCCTGAGGCAGAGTTTCTTATCTCCCTTCTATTTTTTGTATGCAAAACTTGGTTTTGTATGTACTCTCCAGCTCCTGTGGTGCATCCACCATCCTCTCAGCTGAGCAGGATGACAAGACCCACTTCAGAGCCTCAGTGGCATCACTTGTGTGTGACGGGAGACACCATTTTTCCTCCGAATGCATTGAGTTGTTGCAACTGCAACACATCTAGTCAGGAGGGGAAGAGATCAAAACCAATCATGGCACCTGGGCCTTCTGCATAGCACTGTCTCTGAGCCAGGGATCCATTTTACTCCTTCTAGAACTTCATAGCATCAGGAATTAAAATGGTCAAATGCTTATCTGGTTTAATTCCTCATACCCAAGCGCTGCTCTCCTCTTGTAAGCACTTGTTCTCTGGGGTTTTCCCCATCCCCCTGGAATTTTCATTTTATGGCCCACTGCTTGCTTCAGATTTGGACTGTTAAGTCTAGATGTGACAGGAGCTTGTTCCCTTCCTATGTATATGGAGGTAGAGGTTCTACACCTGTCAGTGGCCTACGGAGAGCAATGTCTTTCAGCTGGCTGGTATGCTATTGCGAGTCTCTCACCAACTTGTTTTCCATTGGACAAGAACCACTGCTTTTTTCAACCCAGTCTGCAGTATTCCATTCTGCACTATGAGTTTGCCACTACCTACCCGGACCATTAAAAAGACAAAATTCAGGGAATTCTTCTTCTTTACTGCACTTGATCCTAACGAAGAATCTGCAGTAGGTAATATGGGATGCAAGAGACATGAATCTCATGTAGTATCATGTGACGCCAAGACACTTTAAATTAGGTGTCTGTTTTAGCACTAGGTTTATCATCCTAATCTCTGTCTAGGTTAGAACTCAGAACAACAATTTAATGTCATTGACTAGCCAGAGCCACAAGCATTTCATAGTAATACAATGCTGTTGTACTCCAGCTTGGTCAGACTGTTTCTTGGGCTCAGTTGACTTTTGCTGACTTAACTATCCCACTGAGGAGATACGGTGCAAGACACACGGCTTTCTATGCTCAAGGCAGAGTGCATAGAAAGCAGTTTTTTAAAAATGTTCCCTATTTTAATCCATAGCATTTGCCAGTGGTCTCCCCTAGAATGCACTAGAGCTTTTTCCAAGCAATTGCTTGGGGGTGAACCCATTTTTATCCAAGAAACTTAGCATAACTTGCAGCTGCAGTAGCTGAGGGACAGTTTTAATGTGCTTCTTAATTTATCTAGCAGGCTTTCCTGGTAAATTATTTCCCTATAACAAGCAAAGTTTACACTTGTCTTTTTAACTGGCAGTGAAATCTAGAGAAGTGTTTCTTCTGGATAAAAAATGCTCCATTTTTTTCACATGCAAGGATTAGATTTTAGCCAGGTTGTGTGCAAGGATGACCTAGCATTGCAGTGACTCCTAGAATTTTCTCTGTCAAATAGAAACTTGGTGAGGAGGAAAACGTGGAAGTTTAGATCTATGTATTCTAAACACACTTGGGAAATGTGGACAGTGCAGGGTGTGCGTGAGAATTCTGTTTAAATTGAGAGAGAAGTCCTCTGCCTCTTACAGCTACTTTCCCACCCATAAAAGACTTGCATCAAAGCTGAACTTCAGAAATACCCTTGCATCTTTTGAAGTGCTTTTATATCTCTCATAAATCCTTATGCTGCAAGCTATGTGCTACTCTGCCTTTGACTAACTGGGCCATGTAGGTAACAAAGGACCACAGACATAACCTGAAATGAGGAAGAAATGTTCTTTAGCGTGGATTCAGGTTTCAGTTTCATTGCTCACAAATTGCAAAGCTAGAGTTTATTGAAGTGGGAGTGGGTCTGTTTGTCAAAGGAGAGTTCTGGGTGAAATCGAAAGCTTGCTAAGAGGTGTACCGGGGTGCTGGAGTTTGCAAAAAAGCACTCTCCACTTGCATAGGGAATGTAGCTAGTCTTGAAAGCTGCCAGTGTGGGACAGATCTGGAGTGATGGGCTGTATTGGCTGGAGATTAAGGTGGGCGTTCATATTTTTGAGTAAACATGAATGAATTGGAGGTCATTGCATGGGAGTGACCTCTGAGCTATTAAAGGACAATGCATTTTTTAAAAAGAGAACAGAGGCAAAGTGGAGTCTGTTTAGGATAGGTGTATTGTCAGTGTGGCTTCAGTTCTGTTACACCATGTGACTGGGGATTTCATCTAATGGATATTGATGTGGGACAGTGGTGACAGCAGCTCGCTGTACCAATATTGATCTGCTGTGTGTTGAAGTAGTGAATTGATTAGTCTAGAGAGCAGGCCAAATGTGCCTCAGCCAATCAGAGAGCAACTTATCTGCAGTGGTGCAGGTTTTTATAAGTGTACTGCACTCTTACGAATAAGCTGGTTTCAGACTGGTTAAGGGTTTTTGTGTCTTTTTGGTTTTGATCAGTGAATAAAGTCAGCCATACAGAAATCGGATTGGCTGGCACAGTCTCCAGATAATTTTACAGCACTTCCATTTCATCATAAAATGCGGCAGATTATACCCAGTTGGTTTGGGCTTTCACCAGCCATTACAGGTCTCTCTCCCTTACAGCTATCAGTCATAAGACACTGGAGTATGACCAATAATCAATCAGTGGACAAAGTGCATGTGACACAGGTATTGTACTGTTCTCTTTGAATTGTGACGTGTCCATTGGTGAAAGGTCAGTTCAGTCCCAACTCTGTTTGGAAGGACTTGATTTAAGGGCGTGAACTCTAGTGCTAGAGTCTAGTTGGTGGGAAGCAAGTTAGATTGTTTTCAAAGCCATTCTGTACAAAGCTTGTCAGTCCATAACACACTTCAGCCCTCTGCAGGGGAAAGAACGTTCCAACCCTGATTCTACCCATCATGCTTGGGGCTGAGCAAGCTGGTAAGAACTTCACCATGTTTGCCCAGGATAGGTTGAAGAACTCTTTCCATTGCTAATAGAGGACTTTCTCCCTGCTGACTGCAATACCTAGGGCGAGTCTCCAGCAACCGATAAGCCCTCAGAGATGAAGGCTAGGTTTTCCTGGATTTGTCTCATTCATCCATCAGCTAGGTTGAGCCTCTAACTTCCAAGGGTAATGGAGTCTCAGGCCATGCTTTGAAATGCTGGTCATGTTGTACATATGCTTTAAAGTTTCCACTTCTCTCTCCTTTCCTGTCCTCCTCCACCAAATGCCGTAGCTGCTATTACTTTTTCTAGACTATTGCACTGCTGATACGTTCATAGTGCTTAAATGTTATCTCCTTCTTTCTGGCTCTGAGTGAGGGAACCACTGGAAAAATTCCAAATGACCTCACTGGGATAAATAAAGTGCAGATTTGCACTGAGCCAGCAAGGGAGCTATCCTTACCACAATTGGGTGTTGAAAACGAATCTAGGTCTGGGATCTTTGTGATGCTGAACAGAATTCGGAGGTGGTCCACAAAATACGGCTGTGTGGAAAAGGTACGTGTTCTCAACCATCCAGGGCTTCCCTAATTCAGAGCCACCAGCATCAGTGTATAGGGTTGCTTTGTTTTGTGTCCTTGGCAATAACATACTGAAGAAATGCTCCCTTTTGCTAGCTGGTGATCAGGTCTTTTGATGCACCGGAGAGTTCTCTTGCATAGACTTGTCCAAAGGCCATTTCGGAGGCAGGAAGAGTTGTCTTGCCCCCGGTCTGAGGTTCCCCTGCAATTGTTCCGGGGTAAAAGGATCTGGTAGTGACTGGTTACTCCCTGTGAATGCAGGCTGTGGAAGGCCTATGTCGGACTGCTGTTGCTATTAACAGGCTGATCGGCCATACTAGACTGAAGGAAGGTGAAGAGAAAGAAGACTGTCCGAGCTTTGCAGCTGTCGTTGGTGAGAGGAATCTCTGAAGCTGGAGTTCTTGTCTGACACTTCCAGATCGACTCTGGCTGGATTCACAATCCTTTGTTTTGCAGTAGGTTTCCTTTTTCCAAACTTCCATCTTGGTTATTCCCTTTCCCATTGGACTGTTACCATCCAGAAGCACAGAGCAGCTCCTGAAACTGTTTGGAACCAGTATTTCCTCCTCGACTCTGTCTGCTTTCGCTGCCCTCTGAAAAGATGGATTGATGTGGGAGCTGAAGTGGGTTCTAACATAGAAAGTAAAATGGCTTTTAAAAAAAGGTGGGGGGAGGATTGAAATAGGGTTGGAAAAAATCCACAATGGCAATTTCCTGAATGACTGTTTAGTTCACTGCAGTGTTTGTAGTTAGACCCAGCTTTAAGGTACTGTCTCCAGACCCTAGGAGCATCCCATGACCAGTTCACAGAAGGCTGCACCTGAAATGCAGACCAGCTTTAGGGTTGATTCTTCTTCCTCCATAAGTCTCTTTCCCCTAAAGGCCAATCCCCTAATTCTGCCTGAGGTGAGAATTGGTTACTTGATTGATGTGGTTCTTTAAATAGTTCCCTGGGCAATGCTTTGGCTGCAACAGGGCAAAACATTTGATGAGCTTTGTTTTCTTGAGCATATCCTGTTGAGGAAGCCAGGTGTTTGCCAGGGAGTGTGCTCACCCCTCGAATGCTAACCCTTGGAAGAGATGAATTGACTGGGGTGTTGGTGCGTCACCTTTCCAAGCAGTACATGTGCTGTACTTACCTTTTGTAAGGAGAGTTTTACAGCTCGTTGTAAATACACTACTTGGAGAAAGCTTATGAAATGGTGGGGAAGAATGTATTTTTATGCAACTTTGAGTGGCCTTTCAAACCCTGAGACGAATGATTTGTTTTACTGGTGGTTGTTATATAGTATTATGTGTTTGAAAGTTTGGGAATAATATTCACAGCTATATGATGCTTGTAAACACAACAGTATTTATAAATGGATAAAATAAAACAGTGTTTTAACTTTTGCCTCTCAGTCTGTCTAGCAGGGTGTAGAATAGTGCAAAACAGACCTGATTCTTCCCCTCCCAAGTCAACCAGACACAGGATAGGTCAGCCTTGGGATGGGTCTTTCCCTTCTGCTGAGCCTCTTGCATTAAAGATGAAGTTAAAAGCACAGAAAACGTTCTGTCCCCTTTATCGCTCCCGTGGGTCTCAAAGGCTTACCAAAAATTTCCTTCTGGTTTTGTTTTTCTGCATTAGAAATACCTGGTCCTGACTCAGTTGAGAGCAGGACAAACTCCAGTTCTGGCTTCAGTCCATTGTGACCTCCCTGGGGAACATTAATTCATTTTTCTTGTTTAATTTGATCTGGGGTAACCGACCAGTTTGTCCGTGTGTTTATAAAAAGGCTTCCTGAGTGTTCTGTTGGGAGCACACTATTCTAGTTCAGAAACATTCTAATAACGAACAGTCGGGTCCAGTTCCCCAGCACAAAGAGGGGAGTGAGATCTCCATCATTCTGATTTTTCTGTCGTTAAACAAAACCCAGCTTCTTACAACCAAAGGCCCTTAGAAACATCCTCCATTCGTAAGGTGCACTCGTTCACCTTTAACAGTAAGATATGCAATTGAGCTATGCACTATAAGCAGCTTCAAGGACAGACCCTGCATACAAGGTGGTAAGAAGAGTGAGAAATGCTTGAGTGGCAGGGGGTGGAGGGCAGGAGTGTAGACATGGAAAAGGTGGAAACTCATCCCTTATTTCTGGGGTAAAAGTGGGATGGGGCCAGGCCTGAATGACAGTACAGCTGTTACTCAGTGGAGAGAGGACAGACTTAGGAACACATACAGGGGAGTGAAATTGTAGCCATCAGTTATTGACTGTGGAATCAGGTGGAGCACAGAAGCTTAAGGGGAACATGCAGCATTTCCCAGAGGTGTCCCATCTTTGCATCAGCTCATGGCAGTTTGCACCCTGCATAGGATGTTCATTAGCACAAGGAGATGGGCCACTACCCAAGCTTTATGGGCCTGTCCCTTTTTAATACACTTCCACACTTCCTGGGGTAGGACCCTGCCTTCCTCCCCACCCAGCCCCCTAGGTCTAGATTAGACCATGTCAATGTATCAGCATAACAAACACTTTCAAACTCAGGGACTAAAGTTAGGTTCCTAAAAATCCATGGTGAGGGACCTTAGTAAAAGCAACCTGGTTATCAGAAGTGCTGAGTGCCTGCAGTTCCCAGGCTCTGCAGTGGGGTTTGAGGGTGCTCGGCACCTCAACAAACCAGGTTGCTATTTTTATGCTCTAAATATGGATTTAGGCACCCGGGTTTGCAAGTAGGGACCAGTAGCGTTCAACTCACATTTAGAACAAAAAGCAATGGGCTTAAACTGCAGCAAGGGAGATTTAGGTTGGACTTTAGGAAAAAGTTCCTAACTGTCAGCGTAGTTAAACACTGGAATAAATTGCCTAGGGAGGTTGTGGAATCTCCATCTCTGGAGATATTTAAGAGTAGGTTAGATAAATGTCTATCAGGGATGGTCTAGACAGTATTTGGTCCTGCCATGAGGGCAGGGGACTGGACTTGATGACCTCTCGAGGTCCCTTCCAGTCCTAGAGTCTATGCTAAGTGATTCCCGGTTTCCATTCCCCCCTTCCTTCCCTGCAGGGTCTGCATCCCATTTTATTTTGCTTCTGTCTCCTTCTCTTTTATCTCTCCCTTTTCCTTCCCTTCCACTTGGTTTCTCCCGGTTCCTCTTTCCACTGGAGGTTTAAGAATTCATCAAAAGGCTGCATATATTTGGCTTGAGCCAGCATCCTGGTTACAGGCTACTTTTGCTGAGGGTTTTCATACCATGAGTTTACCTACCTCTTCTGATACTGAGGTATTGGAGTGAACCCTGCAGTACTGCCAACCCCACATGCTCAAAAGTCATGAGCCAGGCCTCAAATATTTGAGATAAAAATAATTTTTCAGTGTCTATTTACCTTCTGTTTTCAGAACCTTTAGGGCATCCTATTTTCCAGCCTTTCTGTCCATAAAGGCTAGAAACAAAAGCTGAGCTGCTTGTGTGATTCTAAGACTCCAGGAGCTTGGGCTTTAAAACAACAAATATCATGAGACTTCTGATAAAACTGCAAGAGTTGGCAATCCTGTCCACGTGCAGAGGTACTGCTGGGCCTGGGATCTCACCCTGGCCTGGAGGACTCTGGATATGTCTGCACTGCAGCACATGTAGACACACCCGAGCTAGTTTTAATCTAGCTACCTCCAATAACAGTAAAGCCGCAGCAGCACAGACTTCAGCACAGGCTGTCCAACCTTGTCCAGGATCCAGGGTACATCATACCTGGTGGAGCTAGCCCATCTGAAGTCTGTGCTGCAGTGGCTTTGCTGCTGTTGGCATCCAAGATGGCTAGACGACAACTAGCCAAGGTATGTACGTGCTGTGGTCAGACTCAGATTGCCGTTTTGACATCTGCGTGAAATACTCGGGATGAACTCAGAGAACCTTAACATGGGAAGTTGGTGGTGTGGTGAAATATCGTGAAGAAACCTGCACTTTTTCATAGGCAAAAATAAAACCATTAAGTGATTTACTCTGGCCCAGTTACTGGCAAAACCCATCAACATCAGAGCATGAGGCCTTTTCAGATGCTCGCTGTCCATATGTGAAAAGTGTGATTTGTGAGACAAGGTGGGTGAGGTACTCTCTTATTGCACCCATTTCTGCTGATGCAAGAAACAAGCTTTCAAGCTACCAAGAGCTCTTCTGTGGGACTGGGAAAAGTCCTCCGAGCCTTACAGCTCAATACATCGTGAAACAGACACTGACTGCACTGAGGCTCCTACCTCGGTACTGAAGGCTCAGGTCCCATTGACTTCACCACCATTCTGTGAAGCCATTAGCAGCTGCGGGTGCTTAGCATTTCTGAAGATCAGGCTGCTTCTACTTAGCTGCCTAAATGTGGATGTCTAAATTTAGGTACCTAAATGCAAAAATGTTGGCCTCTGCCCAACAGCGAGAGTGAGGTATAAGTGAAGGCCCTTTATTCCTTTGTTAGGTGAAAGGGGTAATCCCAACACAGCGATGGCTGTCTGGACCATCGTCCTCCCTCCTATTAATCAAGACGAGAAACACTGATGCCGTTGCCACAGGCTGAGCTTCAGCAGAGCATGCGGGATCGAAGTGACATGGGGCTCAGGCTGCTCCTTCCGGTGTTCTCTCTCGCTTTCATCTTCATATGCCTCATTTGGAAGGAGAGCGAAGGTGTCCTGTGCCAGCCCTTGGGCGGCGACACACCTGATGAATCATGATTTGGATCAAGCTGTGTCTGATGTTTTCCCTAAAAGCTGAGCCACGTCTTGGGAGAGAAAATGCCTATGGGGACGGGTTGCTGCTGAAATTCTGGTAACACCCAACTGAGATCAGGTCCTTCTTGTGGTGGGTGCTGTAGACATTCTCCCTGCCCCCAGAGAATCTACACTCTCAAGAGAAGACAGGCCCAAGGTGGCAGAGATGAATTATCCTTGTGCTTAGGATAATGTGAAGTTAATGACCATCAGGTGCATAACTACAGAAATACCATGTACAGAAATAGACCAATCAACCCCCTTGGTTGGACCCACAATGACCAATTTTTCCATTTTTTATCATTAATAAATGGGAACAGCCTGGCTGGTATGAAAAGTAACCCCTGCTGATTGCTACCTGTATTCAGTGCCTGCAAGTCTCATCCCGCAACCTGCAGCTACAAAACAATTGTTCAAAGCGTAGCAACGCATAGTGCAAGTTAGCTGTCATGAATGGCTGCCTGCACGGGCTCTATCTTGGCACATTGCCAATCTCCCGCCAGGCCAGAGCTTCCAGTGACCTTACCGAGAAGTGTTCAGCCTTGGTGCAAACATTTTAAGCCATTGGATAGTGTCTAAATAGAGACACTCCAGGCTGCCTTTAAAAATAGTGGCCGTGATCTGATTATTCTCTTGCAATGGCTGGGGCTTGAGGCTCCATTGTGCTGTGTACCCTGCCAGCCAATCCTTGCCCCAGACATGGTGCAGTTTAACAGCATGGAGGTGTGTTTTGAAGGAAATCTGCCAAGCCCAAAGCCAGTTTTGCACTAGCCCAGTGAGCAACTGACAGTCTAGAGTTGTAGCTGGGTTACCAGTCACCACAGGATCTGAACATGCTTTGGGCACCCGGGAATGCTGCTGTACCAGGGAAGGGAGCAGAAAGCCCAGGATTTCTTTTCAAAAAACAAAATCAACATGAAGCGTGAATGTTTACATTTAGGAAATGCACAAAGCAAAACCCACCCCTAATATACAACAGCCCCCGGAGTGGGTCCGTAATGGGCAGCATACCTAGACTGAATCATTCTGAGCCTCGACAGCTCCAACTGCATTCAGGTGCAATCACTGCCTGTTTCTATTCCTTGAATCCAGTTCTTACAAGCCCCTGGGAACTGGCAGCTGAGGAAATGATTAACAGTATTTAAATGGGCCAATGACTCTCCTGTAACCATCCCGCTGGGGGCAGAAAAAGTAACTGCACCACAAAACCTGATCTCCCCTCATCCTTCCTGCAGGGTGAATTTGGGTGCCGAGCCTTGCACTGCAGAGTTAATGGCAGGGGCCTGATCTTCCCACCAAGTCAGATGCTTTTTCTGTAACAAGGCCCCTTTCCTGCATGGCGCGTGAATGTGCTGGAATCTGGCTTTGGGGGCAGGTGTTCAGTGTGGGATACTTTACCCCCTACCAAGCTGGGGCTGTTGGGATTTCTCCTTTATGCAAAGATGGTTTGGTTTGATATCGTTAACATCTCCCCACTTTGCACAGCTGCGCTTCCTGTTCTAGACACCAACATTCTAAGATGACAATGTGTCATGACCACATGAGCAAAGCTACTTGATGCACTGGGTTGTGCCAAGCCTCTCTTGGCTAGTAGGGGAGGGGCCTGGATATTCAACCCCTCAGCAGATGTTGGGGCTAGGAGGGCCTACTTGCTACTTTGGGGGTCCTGCTATGGGTAGTACAGAGTCGCATCTAGATCCATGTTACACTGTCCTAAGGAGGCCTGAGCTAAATCTGAGTCCAACATCTTCACTCAAAGTAGCCCAGAGAGCAGCTTCGCCAAACTTCAGCCATTCAGGCCAAAATGTCCCTGGCAGGTGAGTTTTTTTGTTTTTTTGTTTTGTTTTTTAAGTTTCAGCTAAAATAGTTTCTAAAATGAGACTAAAGAAAAATGGTTTTGCCCATGTGTTTCCATAACACAACAGTGTTCGTTGAGACGTTCTAGCACTTCTAAGCTTGGGAACAAGAACTTATAATTGACCTTGTGGTTAGCCCCTGTGTCAGGGATGTGCCTTTTGCTCTCACCATGAAAATTTGACCAAGATCAAAGACTCCAAATAATCTTTCTCGTGTGCTCAGTGGAGAATTGTTCGGAGAATTTCTCTGTTAAACTAAAGAGTCCACCTGCAGTGTGCAAGCTCCAGGGGCAGCCTTAATTCTGCTACTTCCAAAATTCTGAGCACGTGACTTAGCAGCCGTGCTGCTCTCTCAAGGTAGTTTGTCTCATATCTAGTGAGGAACTGCCATGGGAAGCCCACTAGCAGCTGGTATCGTGTGCGTCATGTGCTCAGCTACGTACGCTACAGTGAACAGTCTCCCCAGGACAACAGGCCTGGTGCTGCTTCATGGCATTGATCTCTGGAATGAATTTCATTTCCTGTAGGGGCTGTACACTGACACATCGTCTCAGCTCCACTAGCTCTCACAGGCCCAGGCAGGAAGTCCTACCGCTACGCCTGTCTGGCTCAAGAGCTCCATGCGTTGAGTTTATGAACTTGGTTCTCTAGCAGCAGCTGTGCAGCAGAGTGGCAGAAACCCCTTTGCAGGCAATGAAGGGGGCTCATGTTCCCCCTTTCTCTAGTTCTTGCTTTTCCCTCTTTGAATTCAGAACTCGCTGGGGTTCTCGCTCTCCCTAACAGAGGGAGAGTTAATGGGAAGGAAGTGCTTTCTGGGGACAGCAGCTAAGCAGAGTAGCGGGCACTGTGTTAAATCATGGAAGGAAAGCAGCGGCAAGAGAAATCCTGCCTGGGAAACCTCCTGCAGTTAGTGGAGTGAGAGAGGAAGCTTTGTGATGCAAGAAAGACATCAGAACCGTCCTCCTCTCTGCCTGTTTCTGTGCTCTGGGGCTTCTGCCTGGCGCTGTAGTGGCCCCAGAAAACACCCCAGTCCCTCCATCAGGGCTGTGAGACCCTTCGGTTTGCACATTCACTTTCACCCTGAGCTAATGTCCTGGGCTGCTCCCTGGCCCCATTGACCCTTTATTGCTTCCTGGCTCTAGGCTGCACTTTGTGCAATGTGGGGGATGGGGTCTGTTTGGGCCCCTGGGGCTGCATGCGCTACACCATTAGCTGAAGCCAGCGCACTGCAAGACACAAGTCCTGTACCTGTATCCACATCCCTGCTCGCAGGGGAGAATGCTCAGGTGGCTGTAAGTGCAGCATAGGAAGCTGGGATATTAAACACTCCAGCGAAGGCTCTTTTCTTCCCCATCAAGTCTCCTGAGTGCCTGCTGCCTTGTTCTTGCTGCATCTCATTGTTTCAAGTTACCTGGTGTGGCGAGAATTGCGCTGCGGTTGCCCACCATTGCTACACATGGCCAGCAGGGGGAGCCCACCCCCAGCACCAGTGCTCGGTGCACCTGGGAGAGTTGGTTCAACTTGACTCTTGGCTACTGGGGCTTCAGTGAAACCAGGTGAGTGCAGACTCCAGCTCCTAGGGATCGTGTGTCTCTCTGTGTGTGCCGCACCATGCCTGGGGGGCCCTGATCTTGCCTAGAGCTGCTGGGTGTTACTGCAGTCGGAGTAGCCCATCACCTTCAGCTCCGCGCCCTACGCACTTTGGTAGCTATAATTTGCTGCAGCACCAACTGGCTCAGCGCACACCCTGCCACTGGGTGGGGGGCTGAGGGGGGTGGCCAGGAAACCTGATTTTTCCAGCCCCCTTACGGCTGCCCAGACAGACAAGATCTCAGGACCCTTGTTCTGGGATTTCTCCCATCTGTGGCCCCACAGCTGCACCCAGCCAGCCAGCCAGGGGCAGAGCCTGACTTTTGGGGCGCTCTGAATGCAGCAAGTGCCAGCTGCTTCCCATCTTAGTGCCGGGTTTTTTTCAGAGATTCCAAGGCTAGAAGGGACCACTGTGGGCATCTAGCCTGAGCCCCCGGCCATAGGACTTCCCTGAGTTCATTCCTGTTTGAACTGGAGTAGATCCTTTAGAAAACCATCCAGGCCTCTGCAAACTTTGGTAAACTGTTCTGACGGCTCCAAATTTTTGCCTTATTTCCAGTCCGAATGTGTAAGCTTTTTTTTTTTTTTTAACTGTTTCTTTCAAACCTACACAAACTAAACCCAGATCAATCTGTAAAAAGCTCCACAAGCTACTTGTGCATTTGTTACCACCTCTGTGCCCCCTGTCTCGACCTTGAAAAAAATCTGTAAATCCTCAGAAGTGCTGGGAGGGCCTAGATGGGACACAGGACATACCTGCTCCTAATATTTTGTCCAGTGTTTTCTAGCTGTCAATTTCATTGCCATACCTGACAGCTGGGCAAAGGGGGTGTGTGGAGCAGCAGCTGGGTTTGAGCCTGTTCTCTCCTTCAGCCCCCGTTCAGCTCTTTGATTCTCGCCTCCTTAGTGCTTTCTCGCTCCAGTGCTTGGACAACCATGTTGGAGCAGCAGGGCCCATGAGACACATGTTGCAAGGAAAACCCCAGCAAGTGTGAGATTTGCATTCCTACTGGCTTACGCTGCTCTGGGGCCCTGAGCATACCCTAGCAATCTCAGGGTAGGGGCAGAGCAGCTCCGTGCCCCTGGCTGCAGGGCTGAGGCTGCTGCTGATTGCTCCAGGTAGGAGCAGCCCTGTGGGTGCCTGGGTCCCAGACGCGCTAACACAACAGGGATGCCCAGTTGCTGCTTTTAGCTCATTTCTTTAATAAGGAGACAGACATTGTTACAAAATAACAGTTTGACAATAAAGACAGGAACAACAGAGTCCACACAAGGAGGGGGTTGGTGTTAAAAGCAGTTTCCTGCTGGAGTTCAGCGCTGCAGAGACGGGTGCACTGGGGGAGATGCTGGGGGGTTGAGATTGGGAAGAGCTCAAGGGGGGGTGAGATTTGTATACAGAACCCTCAGGCGGAGGGGAGTGGAAGGAGGGGTCAGGAAGGCAGCACCCTGCCCTGGCCCAGCCTGGTGCTTGAATGTCCAGTGTTGAAGGCTGAGATCCTTTTCCTTCCCCAAGGCAGCAGAGCAGAGCAGAGCCCTAGTGCCTGTTACCCATGGGCCTGTGCTTGGAGGGGGCGGGGGGGAAGGGGGAACAGACACTGGAGTGGGATGTACCCGTTGCCAGCAGGAATTTCCCAGCTTGTTGCAGCCATGCATGCAGGGCATGAATGCCTGAGATGGCCCCCACTCCCTCCCCAGGGTGAGCTGGCTTCCTCTTGCCTACAGCTCCCTCCCCTGCTGCTTGATCCCAAGACCCAGGCCAGTCACAGCATGCGGGGGCAGGGCCGTCCAGCCCTGCGTCCCCTGCTGGGCTCACGCTGGGGCCAAGGATCAGGTCAGTCCTTCACCTGCTGCAGCCTCATCCCCTCTGGTTCACCTGTGCTGCTGCAGCAGCAGCTCTCGTTCCCCCTCTCACCTGCCCAGTGACCTTCCCCCCACTCCTACAGCTTTAGCCACATCTCCCATGAGCCGCTTCAGAGGGGTGGGGTTGGATTCTCTGCACCCCAGCCCTGGGGGCTGCAATGGGCGCACACATCCATGGGGGACATTCTGCTCTTCTCTCATCTCCTGCATAGCACGAGACAGAGCATCCCTCTTAGGGGAATGTCCAGTCTGGATGGAAGCCTCTTAATGCCTCAGGTTCCTGGCTCCTCTGTCCCAATGGCTAACAGTGCTCCCTGCTGCGAGCGGGGCTGACGGGTCCCTGGAACAGCCAGCAGCAGCTGTATGGGTGCAACCCACTCCTGTCTCCCTGGGAGTGGAGAAGGGGACTCAAGAGCTGGTTTAAATGTTATAGCTTAGCCCACCAATGGCAAGAACTTGAGCAATCTCTATCCCCATGCGGCCCCGCTGTCCAGGAGCTGCACTTGATCCAGAGAGGGGTTGCCCTACCCATCCCTGCTCGGACACAGAGTCCAAACTCTGCTCAATTGCCCCAATGCCCCTGGTTGGAGAGCCAGGGTTAGGCTGTGGCAGGAGCAATAGCAGGCCTGATCCCAGTCGGAGGCAGCCAGTAATGCATCAGATTCTCTTGGGTCTCTGTCCCCTGAAGAAGCTCATGACACAACGGACAGGGCCTTGGGCTGCATCCGACTGGGGACGGCTAGCACCGAGGAGCTCAGGCCACGCTTGTCTGCTGAAGGTGCTCCAGCATTTGCTCCCAGCGTGTAACAAAGGGATCCCAGCGCTTCAAACTGTGCCATTCCAAACCCAGCTGCACAGGGCGCCAGCTTGGCCATAGCTGCAAGCCATGGTGAGGACTAACCTCCAGGCCACAGCAAAGGTTAGCGTCCTGAGCCAGCCCTCCCCCAGGACGAGGGCTTGGGAGATCCTTAACAAAACACGCAGAGACGTTACCAAGAGGGGCCAGGAGGACACAGAGGATCACCTATCGGCCCATCCCACTCGAGGATCCTGGCAGGCCGTGGTCTAATATGGCTTCTAAGTTTGCTTTGACAGTAAAATGCATCAACACAGGACGGGACACCAAAGCCACAATGTTGCTGCTACCTGGACATGGCATAAATTCAACAAGATACAGTTTTGCATGTATAGATTACAAGACACACATGAAATTATCCCCCATACTGGCTTATTTACTCCTCAAATATTTGTGAATGGATCAGGCATGCTTTGTTCCTTATCATTTTTAATTGTTTTTTTTAACTGAAAATAAATGGATAGTGTTGCGCCTACTGACTTGGGCACTAAAGGTTGGGGATTTTTTTTTTTATAGGTCTTGCTCTATCCTCTTGGGTAAAATAAATCCACTCATGCCACATTTTAAAAATAACTCTGCAGCCTGGTTGCGTCCTGGCTGAGGTGTAACAAAGTGTATGGATTCTGCTCTAACCATGCTGCTATTTACATAGTGGTTCTCTGTCATGCATTGTTGGCTGTTCGTAGCTAGCTATAGAGTTATGTTAACTACATATACAACAAGGGATTTTGGATGAGGCTCAGATGGCTTGAGTATGTTTGGCGGGGCGGGGGGGGAGAGAGCTTTTTCCCTTTGAAAAAAAAAGTATTAAGTCACAGTTCCCGCCCTCTCCTCCTAGTCCCCCCCCCCCCCCCTTTAAACAGTCCAAGTTAAAAATGTGCCAAATTCAATAGCGCAGGACTCGATTCAGGGGGTGCGTTGTCCACTGCAGAGGAGTTCACACCTGACAGAGGCCAGTGGAACAGGGAGCAAAATGGGAGGGCGAGAGGGTTGGTGGTATCCCCCCCCAGCAATTGTGCCCTATGCCAGTGCTAAGCCAGGTGTGTTGAACTTACATTCTGCCCCCCCCAGTCCACCTTTAGTATTCTCTGTAATAATAAACGGAATGCTAGGCAGGCGGTGGTTGGCCATGGCATTAGAGGCTGATTTAAGGACTCCATCAATGGAAGTATGTAAGATGGGGCAACAGTCCAAGGCCTGGTGTGAAAGCAGAGCCCGTTGGGTTTACTCTCGCGAGTAAATTAACTCGTCTGCTTGTGTCACAATCACAAAGCTCTGGTGTGTTTATGTCACCTTGGTTCATAAAACTCCCATTAACCTTTCACTTTCTTGGACCAGCTCTGCTTATGGACTGGGGCTGGTGGTAGATCTGTGTCTAGCACATGCAGATGCACCCCGCTGCCCCTTTCAGAAAGGGAAACACTCCTTAGACCATGCTTGTAACCTGCTGAGGGCTGCTTTGCTCACTTTCCCATCACGCCAAGGCAGCCGGAGCTCTGAGGCAGTCGGATGCAGCACTTAGACGCTCTGGGGAATTGCCGCCTCTGCTCCTTAGACCTCCTGGCCTTTGCTGTTGTGCAGCAGGATGTACAATCAGCAGTGAGACCAGCTTGTGTTTAAAGCTCATGTACAGAGGGCTCCCTCCTACAGTGGTCCCCAGGCACCCTCCTGGCTCTTAGAACTGGAACAAACTTACGCTTCCCTAGTTACAGTTAGTAGGACTGCCAGGCTCATGGGTGCATGGAGCTCTCCTGCCGATTAAATATTGAAGCTCCAGCAGGACTGTGAGGGGAGGTGCAGTGTACAAATAAGGGATTACTAATTGTGGGAGGGAAAGGGTAGGGTGGAGAGGGGGTTGGGAGTGAAACATTCCCCAATTGTAGTAGGAGGGAAGGGGTGTGAAACTGACCACCCTTCTCCCCACAACCTAGACTCTCTGGGCACTGGTGAATTCCACCTCCTGTGAGGTATTCCAGACTCCGTGCCCCTGGCCCCACCAAAGCGTATGGCTCTTGCTCTCCTCACACTCTTCCTACTCACAGAAATACCATTTCAGCAGCTGTGTGGTGCTGTAGTCTGCTTCTCTACACCACAAGCTGTGGGGCTGGAAAACCAGGGTAGAGGCCAAGGCAGGAGCAGTCCCTCCAGTAAGCTTGCTAGTGGTGTGGCTAGTCACAACCTTCCCTGTGAAGACACTTCCATAGGCCAAGCCACATTGCCAGGAAAACGTAGATGGTAATCAGGGAGAGTTGCAGGGATACTCCAGAGCTGGCTGTCACGGGGCTGCAGCAAGGTCCTTTGAGGGATATTATGCAAAAGGTCCAGACTAAAACAGGCCTGGACTCACAGAAGAAAAGGAAACCAGTGGATGCACATCAGATGCTATTAGCCAATGCACTGGTCCAGCCAAAGCAAAGCCACTAACATTGAAGGCCTCTTAGAGACTGGGAAACTGGCTTGCTTGGTCTACGCCAGTACAGAGTGGGCTAGCAGGGGACTCCAATACATCTCCCTTGTGTCTCTGTGTAGCCTAATACCTAGTGAATTAATTATAACTATAAAGTGGAACAACTTCACCAGGGGAGATTAAGACTGCCTGCCATGAGTTCTCCTGTAGCCTTCTGGTTATGCTCTGCAGCTAGGATCTAGGCAATCCTGGTTTGAGGCTGCCTTCTGACACAGAGGGAGCAGGTCTGGTTTTACTTTTAATTGGCCCACATGCCAGGGACTGACCCTGACCCGACTCCCAAAGAGGTGGGAGATTCCTGTTTAAACCTCCTCCCTCTCCCAGGAAGACAATGGCTCCTGCAAAGGAGATGGGATTTAAACAAAGACAACCCACCCCCAGTCACCTGGGGGAGAGGAAATCCCTGTCCAAACCCCTTCTTAGGGGGTCGAGGGGAGACTGGCACTAGGCTAACCCACAACGCAGGCAAGTACCCTAACCACTGGACCATAGCGCGATCCTAACCCTTGGGTGGGCCCACCTAATACTTAATGAAAGTGGCCTAGTGTCAACGGGCAAGGACAAGGGTAAGAGCATGTAACCAACTCTTCCTCTCAGCAAGTAGAGGCAGGAACTGACCCAGCATGTCCAACATCTCAGGGGCTGGCCCAGACCCCTGAGCTAGAGGCAGATTCTGACTTTGCTGGGCCCCAATAACAGTTAATTAAAGTGGAACAGCTTCAACCGGAAGGCTAGAGCGAGCTCTCTTGTCACATCGCAGCTCCATTGCCACATTTGAGCAGCTCACTGCATGGGTCACATGCAGCCATATGGGTAGAAACACTGGGAGGGATTTGCACCTGCCTCACTAACACCCCAGCTCTAGCCTCTCAATTTGAGTTCTGAAGACCTTGTACCTTAAACTCTTCTCTTGGACATATCTGGGTCTGGATACTTTTAGGTCATGCATCTTCAGAAGACATACCGTAGTGCAACGCGTGATGGGACATGTATGCAAATCCTTCCAAAGCTGCTTGCATTTAAGACGTCGTTTAGCCTACATGGATGGCTTTAAGCAGCCATTTTGGTAAATCAACCTTGATTCTGCCTGATTGGGTGGGCCCGTCTCAAGTCCAGGTGCTACTGTAAGCCTGCCTCACAGTGGTCATTTGCATAAATATCCCATGATGCTGTTTTTCAAAACCAAGACTCTCTTGTGCTCTGTCCTGCACTGAGATTGGAATTGTGAACATTCAGTTATCAAAGACATGCACCCACAGCACAACCACACCCCTTCTTTGGCAATCACACGGGGGGCTGCAAGGTTCAATACCCTACCTAGCTCAGGGTCTGTATGCCCAGCAATGCACCTGTCGCACCAGAAGAAATTAAACCTTAAGATGTTCGATGGAGCCATGGACGTTCCAGTCCCAACGAGGCTGCTCTCTCGCTTCTCTGGGTGGCTGATGGGAGTCAAAGCAGTCACACGAAGGTGCCCAGATGTTCATTACAGCTCTTCTCCACTGACCCGCCTAGTCCAGCTGTACGTATCCCCAAAGCAAGCACAGTGTATCTGGTCAACTCACATTTTCAGGCTCAGCTGTCACCTTAGCACAATGTTTGAAGGTCCCAGTGTAAAACTGAAGAGAAAGGAAGACAATGCCCTGCCATGGCCTGGCACCTCCGGGACCCACGGCAGAAGCTGGCTTTACGCTTTCAAAGAACAGCACGTAGAAACGATGAGACATGCAGCGGAAGGAAGCGACTTTGCAGAATGAAAAGAACCATCCCTGTCTTTAACCATTTCCCCTGACAGTGCTCAGGACTGCCTGGAATCCCTTCCACAGTCACCAAAGGGTAGTGCAGCTTAAAACAAAATGGAAGCAAAAACCAAAAGTTACATAACTGAGGTATTGATAGCTCTGGGGCGCTTAGAATGTCCGTAGGTTATGCTGGGCTATGGAGCTTCCTATTTGTTCTTCCCGAGCGATGCGTCCACCTCTTCTTCCGGCTTCAGGGAGTGCCACTGGGCGATGGGCCGCCTGGGGTTAGCCAGCATGTCGGACCAATGCCGCAGCTCCGTGCCACTGGCGTTGGAACCAACAAATACTTTGCCGATGGCTTCGTTCTTCCCCAGCTTGTCGTAATCCAGGACGGTGATCACCACCTGCACTTTCTGGGGTACACAGAAACACTGTGTTATTACCAACATCGCAACTGCAAAATGGCCTGATGCCACTGAGAACCCAGTGGGAATCTATTGTAGACAAGCTTCCCCTGCAGCTGTGAGATGGGTACCAGCCTGGCCAATGATGCCTGATGGATCTGAGCACCTGTTCCCATAGGAACCATGTTCCCAGCTCCCCCAGGCAGCTAGACAAAGCTCACCCTGTATCTTCAGACAGCTCTCCCTTCTCATTTTAAGGGCAATGGATATTAAAGGGGCAGGTCTGTCCTGAAAACAAGCTATGTAATATTGACAGAACGTCTGCTCCCCATGTCCGAGTTTAGCTTCTGAAGCAAGTTCTTCCTCTTCCTCGAGCTAGACAGAGCCAATGCAGCTAAGGGCTTAGCCACACCCAAATGTTGCACTATTTTAACTCCACTGGTACAGTTAAAGTGGTACAGCCCCCCGAGCATGGATGCCATAACAACAGTATAAAGGTGCTAATACCAGCATCGCTAAACCCATAGGCTGGGTGAAGACACCTTTATACCGGAGTAACTGCACCCATCCTATTTCAGTAAAAAAAAAACACTCCCCCCTCCCCCCCGACCAGCAGAGTTATACCAGGCCACAAGCTGGTGGAGGGCAGGCCTGAGTTCCCCTTGGTTACACTCTGCACATCATTAAAAGTAACATGGCTGCAGCAGGGAAGGGAGTCACCGAGGTCAGACCATGATGGGGCCAGGGCTGTGCTGTGGGCCTCAGGGGCAGTGTGTGAAGGGGGTGGGGCTGTGCAGGGGTCACTAGTAAAGGGCCTGGTGCTGTTACGGGGCCAGAACCGTATGGGGGCTGCCGAGGGCAGAGTGCAGTGGGCACAGCGGTCTTCAAGGGCAGCAGATGAAAAGACCAGGGCCACGTGGGGGTCACCGAGGGCAGTGGGGATGGGGGGTCACCAATGGCCTCATTTGCCCAGAAGAGCCTTTCATTACAGGCGATGAAGCAAGAGGCAAAAAGGACCCAGCTTGACTTGCTTAGGGTCCTAAATACACATGTATGTGCTTAGCTTTATGTCCCTCCTTTGAGCCATTTGGCCTCAGATCCCAGGCTTGGGAGTTTGCAAGGCTAGCAGGCCAGCAGAAAACCCAACTTTCTGCGTGGAACCTGGGCAGGTCAGCCTGGAGCAGCTGAGAGATAATAGCACAGGGCCTCTATTCTAGCCATGCTTTGAGCAGCACCCGTGTCTTTGTCTCACTAGCTCTGCTCCTCCGCCCTCTGGTTGCCGTTAGCACAAGTTATTTCTGCAGGTGGTGATGGACCTTACTGGTGGGAGTAACCCTTGCTACAGGAGCCTAAGGACTGGTCATTGTAATATGCAACAAGGGGGTTCATTTCCAGAGATATGGAGCAGCCACAACTTCGGCCGAGGCCAATGGGAGCTCCAGGCGCCCAGTGACTCTGACATTCAGGCCCCAGTGATATTGGTAGCATATGCCCAGCATAGATCCTGGCTTTCTGTGCTGCCTCTTGTGTTCAAAGCATCCACCCTCATTACAGAGCAGGGACACGTCAGTCTGGAGGAGCTGAGCTCCTGCTCAGAACTAGCATGTATGAAATGCTGACTCTCATCTCTCCATCTCCGCTGTTCAGGGGGTGGATGTGTCTAGATAGGGGTGAGCAAACTTTTTGGCCTGAGGGCCACATCAGGTTTCTAAAATTGTATGGAGGGCCGGTTAGTGGAGGCTGTGGCTCCCCAAACAGCCAGGCATGGCCTGGCCCTGCCCCCTATCTGATCCCCGCCTTCTCACCCACTGACAACCCCCGCGGGACTCCTGCCCCATACACCCCTCCCTGTCCCCTGACCGCCTCCCACCGCCCAATCCAACCCCCCTCTCATTCCTGACACCCCCCACCCCGGGACCCCTGCCCCTTCTCCCTGTCCCCGACCGCCCCCAGAACCCCTGCTCCTGACTGCCACCCTGCCATCCCATCTAACCGCCCCCTTTCCTGACTGCCTCCCTGGGACCCCTACCCCCATTCAAGACCCCTGTTCCCTGCCCTCTGACTGCACCGACTCCTATCCACACCCACACCCCCTGACCACCATCCCAAACTCCCTTGCCCTCTATCCAACCCACCCTGCTCCCTGCCCCTTTACTGTGCTGCCTGGAGCACTGGTGGCTAGTGGCGCTATAGCCATGCCACCCAGAGCACAAGGACAGGCAGCCACGGCCCCTGGCTGGAGCCAGCCACACCACAACGCAGCACAGAGAACCAGGTCAGACCGCGGCTCTGCAAGAGCATTGAACCTGTGGCACGGTGAGCTGAGGCTGTGGGGGAGGGGCCAGGGCCCAGCAGGAGCGTCCTGTGGGCCATAGTTTGCCCACCTCTGGTCTAGATCATCTGAAGGCCTGGATGGTCACTTTATATGGGTGGATGTCATAGGGGGAAGGGTCTGATCCCTCCAATCAGAGGATCCCAACTCAGTCATGTGAGTTATCACTCACCCGTCTCTATGCCCCACCCCAAACCTCCCAAGACGAGAATTTCGGCTCAGGAACCTGTATCTGCTCAAAGGGGATCTCGAAGCTGAAGGACTCATTGAAGTAAGGGTTCAGGGTCTTCTTCTTCACAGTGGTCTTCTTCTTCTTCAGCCTCTTGCCATTCTGCATTAGGTGGATCTTCACATAGGGATCTGCAGGGAGAGCCCAAAGCAGGAGAGGTCAGAGCCAGCCCTACCTGCGGCCATACGGGAGCACACAGACTGTAGAGGGCAGGGTAGCCAGGTTGGATTTATCTGTGACATGGGGGTATGAGTTGGCAGAGTGCATCATGCAATGTAGCAACCTGCTGTCAAATCAGGAGCGGGCAGGAACAATAAGCAGATTCCATTTCTCTATCTGGCTACTGTTAAGTACCTACATGGGGGAAAGATACCTGAGAGCACAGGGCTCTTCAATCTAGCAGACAGCTCGGGTCCTGCAGGAAGATGGGCAGCTGTGATGGAAGCCGTACCTGTCGCAGCTGCTTCCGAACAGCCACTTCGGCTTGAGTCCTGTGTCTCAGGAACTCCTTGACCCCAGAGCGAGCCGTGTCCACGTTCCTTTGCACTGTGGTCAGTGCATACACAGGCAATGGGGAGCCCAGCCCCACAGAAAGTCAAAGGGCATATTGGGAGCAAGACCCGCTCCCTCCCTTGGGGCTGGGGGGGCAGCCACCCCAGAGGTGATGGCCTCAAGACAATAAGATGAAGGCTACTGGAGCACTGTGTTGCAGAGGGAACTCTCTGACCCTCTGTTCCTAAAGCTCATGCTTCAAGCCAGTCACTTGCAGGCGCCAGGGAGGAATTCCCCCACCCACCCCAATGTATGCGGGGGAGTGGTCTCCGTCCTTTGAAGCAGTAAGAATGGCCATGGCTGGAGACGGCACATTGGGTGGGGTGAGCCAGGGCTCTGAGCTGGCATTGATCATTCTCTCTCTCAGGTGCTTGACTGCAGTGTGTGGGTCACTTGCCAGGATTATCTGGGTGTCTCTCACATAATCAGTTCCCTACCATTGAAGGGGCCTCGTGCACTGGTGCACCTCAGACCCTCCTGTTCGCTGTCAGTGGCACAACAGTCTGGTCTCCTCTGGGCTGGAACACTTGGAGCTAATTTCGGTTGTTGGGTTTAAGGTGCGGGTGCTGGGTGGTCTGTGAGCGACAGGAGCTCAGACTAGATGATCTGTGTGGTCCCTTCTGGCCTTAAGTTGTATGACTCCATAACCCCACCAGACACAGCACTCAGCACTTGAGTTTCTGATTTAAAGGTGCTGAGCCCTGGGCAGGAATTCTGCCGGGGGGGGGGGGGGGGAGGTAGTCAGCAGCAAGATTGGGCTGGTGTGCTGGCTCAGGAGCACCATCTGGTGCTGTAAGGTGACTCTGCTCTTACCTGAGAGACCCCCGACGTCCATCTTTTTCAGGTTCTTGGCTTCCAGGATGCAGACGGTGAGTTTCCCAGCGGTGGGCACGTACCGTAGCGAGATGCAGATATCTCCCAGCTTCTCTGGCTGTGGAGCAAGGGGGAAAGCAGAGGTCAGTGCTTTTCCATGCCCTGGTATCCTGGGATATTTGCACTGAGTATCAGTCCCTCGGGAAACCATGGGAGGAGATCCAAGAACTCCCTCACCCATTGAGCTAGCCCCTGCATTGGACACCACACTGCATCGCTGGTGCAGGCCAGCAGGAGATCCATGACAGTGCCAGTCCCCAGCTGGTGGGAGAGGCCAAATCAATTCTAGCAGTTTTTACCAGATTTAAGGCAGGGCTTTTGCACAAGGAAGACACCTTGCTGTGGACAGCGGGACCTGAGTTCTGTGCAGGTCTCAGAGCCCAGGTTAAATTGGGGTTTCTCCCCATCACAGGGCCCCCCAGCTCAACATGAACTGATACCCAGAGTAGTATTTACCAGCTCCTGCCGTCAGACCACTGTACCAACAGTACTGAGTTCAGTCTCGCAACTCTTCCTGTGAGGTCACTATCCCACTGTGCAACTGGGGAAACCAAGGCACAGAGGGGTGGTAACATGGCAAAGTCAGATCTAAAACCAAATTCTGCTGACTGCCAGGCACATCACCGCACCACTTCTTTCTTCCTTAGCATTCATCAATGGAGCCTCCCATTTCCTGGGAGGTCTATAAGCATTATACTGACAGCGAGGCTAAGTGACTTCCCAAGGTCACACACCATGGCGCTGGCAGACCTGGCAATAGAGTCCTAACATATAGCTGTGAGACCCTTCTCCCTTGCCAGAGCTGGGAATAGACCCCAGGACCTTTGTCCCTTGCTCCCACCACTAACCCACTCTCCTGCAGGTTATCAATCTCCCATTGCAGGATGGATCCTCTTTCTCCCCCCATCTCCCCCCAGTACTTGCCTGCAAAGGCAACTCTTATAAGGACCTTGAAAGCACAGCCCACCCTTGAGGCTCAGCGGCTGCCTGATGAGCCCAAATCCTGACACTTTGCAGCACATTTTCTGAACCCACCTCCTGTTAGCCAGACACCACCCTCCCCTCACCTTGCCCTCCCATCTCACCTCCTCCTTCTCGCCGCCCTGCAGGTCTCTCCACTCCTCAATGGGCTGGCCCAGGTCCACTGTGTTCATGGGTACCTTGACCTCCCCAATGATGTCATGCTTGGAGAAGCGATCAAAGTCGTAGATGGCCATCACCAACGTTTTCCCGCCCAGCTCTTGGTAGGGAACCTGTTATGAAGAAGGACCCTTGCAAACCATTGCCATAGCCACATGGGACCTAGTGTAAGGAAGGATCTGACTGGTTGATGAAGGATCCGACAAGCGGTCATGCACCGCAGTGACTAAGGCTGGGACCTCTTCACCAGTTCTTGCAATGAGGGGCCAGAATTGCTGCGTCAGAGCAATAGCAATGCTCAGCCACACAGCTGCACATGTAGTGCGGGTCAAGGGCTCTGGTCGGTACTTATAACTTCGCAATCTGGGCAACTGCTTTGGTTCTCATTCAACATGCTGGTAAATTATTTACTGGGGACAGCCCCTCTAGCAGGGGAGGTGCAGTTCCTGATGGGGCATGGTGGGGGCAGGGGCAGAAGGCTGGAAGACAGACAGGAGTTCTGCCCTTCCCTTCCGACAGTATTACACTGCCTTAAAAGCAAGACTAACCATGGCAATGGCAGACCTGGGAATAGAACCAGGACAACTGTCCCCTGCAGGACAGAGTAGGGGCTGGGGACCACTGTGCTGGGGGAACTGGAAAGGGTCTCACCTTGAAGACGAAGGTCTCATTGAAGGACGGGTTGAGGGTCTTCTTCTGCACTTTGGTCTCGTATTTCTTCTTCTTGTCTGGGAGCAAGAAAACTTTGACATACGGGTCCGAGGTGCCGCCCATATCCAGCGCCGGGAGCTCAGCCGCTTGGAGAATACCCACTGTCAGCTGGAGGGGGAAGAGGGATGTTTCCCTCAGTGAGATGGCTCAGCAAGACGCTGCTCCCACTCCACACTGCATGGAAAAGATCCCCAGTGGATCTTCCAGCTCCACGTTCCCTCTGCCCCTGGCCAGTCAGGGACGGTGCTTGGTCACCCTCTCCCAGACCCTACTGCAGCTGGGGGCGGGAGATCACTTGCTGAGCCATGTATTCCCACAGACGGTGCTCTCTCTGTGCTGACAGTGAGCCTGCCAACTCTGGGCTCAGGGCCCGGTGGAGAGGCACCTTCCATCCATCTTCCCCTTCCTCACATCCCAGGGTGCTTGAGGAGTGCTAGAAGGGGCCCTTTCAAAGGGCATGTGAGACAATCATGGTGAGGATAAATTTCCTCCCCAAATTTCGTCCTTTTGCAGGTACCTGTGCCACTCAGAGGCTAGTGTTCACCCTGTGCTCTTTAACTGGAGTTTCCAAGGGTGAGTCCTTCACTCAGACCCTCTCCCCACAGCCCTCCCACACTGCCCTGCCCAACCTCCCCTCTCCTGCCCATGTCACCTGGTTAGCCTGGAAATCATAGTCCAGCGAGAACTGCAGCTTGCCCAGGTTCTCTGGCTCCTTCTCTTCCTCCTCGCCTTCTCCCTCCGTCAGGCCCATCTCCGCGTCGTCGTCGTCCTGTTTGTTCTGCAGAGGATACAGAGCCTGCCGGCTTAGCTACGAGGCTTCAGACCCTGCCAGCTGATCACACGCACACAGCTCTTCCCCGGCTCGGTGCCTCGGGGATTCCCAGCCTCAGAATTCATGCACCAGTGTCACCAACTGAGAGGAGGCAGGAGGCTGAACTGGGGTTCCGTTCAGTGGACTCCCCAGAGACGCTACCGCCCTCTACTGAAGGGACAGCAAGCCCTGCTCTACTGTGTAACTGGAGCCTGAACACACGTGAGCTTTGGGAGCAGAAGGACCTGATGGCTGTGCAGCCCTGGCAGCATAGCAATGGCTGGGAAGTAATGGATCTGTTACAGAAAACAGCACTGCTGGGAAAGCAGGCATGGGAGAAACCACTGCAAAGCAGGGAGGTCACTAAGTGGTCAGCACTGGCCGGACATAAAGGGGAGGGAGCGGTTACTTACTTCCTATGGTAACTGGAGTTCTCTGAGATGTTTTGTCCCAGTGGGTGCTCCACGGGAGGATGTGCACACACTCGGGCACTCTTGACTAGAGATTTTTTCATTAGCAGTGTCTGAGGGTCTGTGCCTGTGCCATATACCTCCTCATGCTCCAGCATGAGGGCATATAGGGAGGAATGGACCCACACCACTCCAGTTCCTTCTCAACCTCACAGAAGCAGAGGGAAAGGAGGGCAGTGGGTGAAGGGACAACACATTTTGAAGTTACTGTCCAAGGAAAGTAACCTCCCCTTCTTCTTGGAGTTATTGTCCCCATGGGTGCTCCACAAAAGGAGGCTCCAGAGCAGTACCTCAGTGAAGAGGTGGTGCTGAGGAGGCGGATTCAGTGAAGAGTTTAGAACAGCTTTACCAATGGCTGCGTCCACTCTGGAGGCACATACTAAGGCACAGGGGTGTGAGAATGTGTCCTTGAGGGGGACCTTTCTCAGGAGGGCTGTGGGCATGGATTGAGCCCTCGTAGAATGAGCACTGACTTTAGGAGGGATGCACTCATAGCATGCCAGAATACACCCCAAAACCCATTTAGATAGTCTCTGGGTAGAAACAGAGGGACCACTCATCCTCTCAGCAAAGAAGATGAAGAGCCTGGGGGAAACCCTGAAAGGTACAGTCCTGTGTAGGTAGAGGGCCAGAGTTTGTCTTGTGTCTTGAGTATGGAGACTGGCCTCTTGCCTTAAAGACTGAGCGATAGGATAAAAGATCCGCAGTTGGATGTTGTGATGAACTAGGAATGTTCTCAATGTTTTCTCTGAATACTCTGTTGGTGCCTCAGTGTCCCCTATGCAGTTCTTAATATCTAGGTGGTAGGATAAGGGTGTGTGATTGCTGCAGAGCAAAGGGCCAGTGCACCTAAATGCCTGACACTCTGTCTTCTAGCAACTGATGGCCTGGGCCCTTCCTCTGCAAAGGTGCCAATTGAAGGTGTTGGAGACAAAGGGATCAGGTGACCTCCTGGCCCAGGAAAGGAGCTGAGTAGAGAGGAGGGGGTTGTTAGTCTGGAGCTGGCTGAGGGTAGATGTGGGGGTCTGGCTCACTGCCCCCCAGAATGGACCCGGTCGAGGGGTCCGGTTCGCTGTATCTACAAGCTCTGTTTTAGACCCTGATCTTGTCAACGAATAAACCTCTGTTTTACTGGCTGGCTGAGAGTCACGTCTGACTGCAAAGTGGGGGTGTAGGACCCTGTGGCTTCCCCAGGACCCCGCCTGGGTGGGCTTGCTGTGGGAAGCGCATGGAGGGGCGGAGGATGCTGAATGCTCCAAGGAGAGGCCCAGGAGGTGAAGACGTGTGAGCTTCTTGCCCTGAACAAGTCTGCTCCAAGGGAGAGGAGGCTCCCCAAAGTCCTGACTGGCTTTGTGAAAAGCAGTTCCAGAGCATCGCCCGGTGACTCCGTGATAGATGTCCTGACCATAACTCCGACGAAACTTTAGAGAGGAAACGAGGTATCTGTCAGGACAGAACACTGTGTATGGTGGCCCCTAATTCACCTACCCTCCTGGTCATGAGGAGTGAAGTCTTGAAGGGCAGATAGAGGAACGAACAGGTTCCCAAGGATTCAAAAGGAAGCCCTCTTAACACATGAAGCACTAAATTGAGGTCCCAGAGTGGAGCAGCCTCCTGCACTGGAGGAAATAAGTTAAGGAGGCCCTTAGAAATGTTGCAGTTGTAAGATGGGTGAAGAGCAAGAATTCTTCAACTGGCTGGTGAAATGCTGTGACAGCAGCTAGATGAACTTTGACCGAACTCAGGGAGAGACCCAGCAATTTCAGGTTTAACGGGCAGTAAAGTGAAGACTGGCAGGGGACATAGAGCAACGAGAGCACCAAATCCAGAAATGCTTCCACTTCTGCACATAAGTCTTTCTTGTGGTGGGCTTCCTGCTATTCACCAGAACTGTCTGGACTGCAGGAGGTCACTCTTGCTCTAAGCCCAGAAGCCGTCATGAAGCCAGGCCTTGAGAGGCTGGGGTGGGTTGTACAGCCCAACTCCTGTGTCAGGATGTCTGTCAACAGAGGGAGGCGAAGAGGCACACACAGCGAAAGACAAGTCAGAGCCTGGAACCATAGTTGTCTTGGCCACACCTGGGCTCTGGGCAACATGGAATTAGGCGTCCTGGAGGTTGAAGGTGGTGAACTGGCCCCGGGATCTAATGATGGAATAACTCCTGCAAGGGTGACCATCCTGAGTGCTGCACCTGAATACGGAGTGTTTAGAACTGAAAGGTCCAGAATCAGTCACCACCCTCCTTTTCTCTTGGGGCCAGGCATAGAATCCCTTTCTGACGAAGCCCAAGGGAACAGGTTCTAATCACCCCCAGTTGCAGGATGGATTTAGGAGCCCCTCATGAGAAGGGTCCCTGAACAGGCAAAGGGAGGAGGAGGGAAGGGAGCCATGGAGCTGAAATGGATGGAGTAGCCCATCAAAATCACCTCCAGTATCATTTGTCTGAGGTGACATGCTCCCAGAAAGGAAGAAAATAGGCAAACTGTTCCCATAGGGCAGGTGGATGGAGGGTTGATACAGCTGAAGATCCAATGGGGAGAGCTTTTGGTCCTTGACTAATGGGTCAAAATGGTTGTTTGGATGAGGTAGCCAACTGAGAGGTGAAGGTGGAAGATAGGCCTTTCTTATGTAGCCTGGGCTTCTTTCTAGGCAGCTCAACCAATCTTTGGGGCCTGAGAGTACACAGGACATGAGCGTTGCCTTGTCTGAGGCTTGCTATATCTTCTCTTTGTAGATAGTGCATGTGTGCTGAGAGATCACAATATTGTCCTAAGTCCACGGCGCCACTAAAAAGTTCAGGCCCTTTAAAGGGCCGGTCTTCCACGGTGTTTTGTACCTCCCTGGGCAGGCTGGAGGACTGGAGCCTGGAGGCACAAGGCATGACTACAGCAGTAGCCATAGAGCACCAGGCTGTATGTGCCACATCAAGGGAAGCCTAATTGTCTGACCCTCTGTCATAAGAGCTGGAAATGGCTCTCTCTTGTCCTGAGGCGACAAATCAGTCCAATGGGAAAATTTAGAACAATTTGTAAATTCACCTTTCGCCATCAGGGCTTGATAGTTGGTGATTCTGAATTGAAGGGAGGCCTTTGAGTAGCTGATACAACCTAGCAGGTCCAGCCATTTAAGCTCCTTATCAGTTGGTGTTGATGTGAAGCAACAGTGCCTACTTCTCTCATGGGCAGTGTTGATGGCCAGAGAGTTAGGGGTGGGATAGGGAACAGGTGCTCCAAACCTTTGACTGGGACATAGTATTTTTGATCTGCCCTCTTGCAGGTGGGTGAGATGGCAGCCAGAGTCTGCCACACTGCACAGGTTGGTGTCAGTAGGGCCTCGTTGACAGGTTAGGTTCCCCTGCCCTGAGGGGAGGCATGCAGGATGTCCACCGCTGAGTGCTGCTGATCCTGGACTTCCTCCAGAGGAATCTATAAAGCCTCCACTATGTGTTTCAGAGGGTCCTCAAAGGCTTTGAATCATCCATGTAGGACAGTGGAGGGGGCACAGCTGCCTCATCTGGGGAGGAAGAGGATGGTGGTGTCTTCTCCTCTGTTTTCAATGGTGAGTCTTCTTGAGGAGGACGAGGAGGTCCTGAGGATGTTATTGGCCAATAATCTTGGTGGATCCTCTTGTGTGACGACACCCAGTAGACTTAGTCCCTGCGAGGGGCCCAATGGTTAAAAAAAGCCCTTCTGGAAGGGGCATAAGAAAAAGGGGCAGGGCCCCAGAAGTGTTCCTGCCAGTGCTGATGGGTCATGCATAGGCTGGTTCCTGGCATCTCATCCTCAGGGAATGTCAAGGGAGGGAGGGTGAAATGAGTCGGTGGGGGAGCCTTGAATGGATACCTCTGAATCAAAGGAAGTGTCCTCTCCCATGTTTGGTGGTGGAGCTAGTGGAGTTAGTACCAGGCTTGGATCGGTACTAGGGGACGAACTGGCAATTGTGATGGTGCCGGTGGGTGAGCATTTATATGAGGCTGTGGCAGATGTGTTGGTTCCAGTTGGCATGCAGGTGCCAGTGGGAAAGTCCTCCCAGTACGCTCAGCACAGGGGACTTAGTTCCTCCAAGATCTGAAGGTCCTCATGAACGAGGAACAAGGAAGGCACCAGTAAGCCTGGGGACTACTCCTTTGGGTGAAACACCTCTAGTGGTACTGGAGACAGTGGACCCATTTGCTCTGGAGAGGACCGGGTGAAGCTAGATGGTACCAGATGATATGGTTTCTTCAAAGAGTCCTCTCTCTTCAAGGAGTCCTTCTGTTTGGAAGAGTCTAATTCTGGTACCAATGGGTCTATTGTTCACCGCTTGGTGGTAGGCTTTTCAGTGTGCAGCTTTCGCAGAAGAAGCCTTCTTTGGAGGTGTCAGTGCCTTGGTACTGTGACTGATAGGAGCTTCAACAGGAGATGTGGTCTCCTTGCTCCCAGGTTAAAGCAGGTAAAAATATATGTACAGGTGAGTCACAGTCTATAATGTCAAAAGGTAGCAGAGATGTAGTGTTCTGTCAGTTTCCCAAAAGTCTTTCAGGGCTACCCAGGATAACTCTGGGGATCTCTGTCTCCTTGTTCAGTTTTCTGCCCTGTTAGAATCCAAACAGCCAAGAGATGAAGAATTTGTCCTTGTGTCCATATTTATTGCTCCTTCTCACAGAAGCCAAGATGACAGTAACAGCTCCCACGCATGCCCCATCTTCATGGAGGTGGTGGGGTGGGGGAGGAATGCACTTAACAAAGGCTTTGATCTCACACACAAGGCCCATTTGCTCTCTCTGGTACAAGTTCTTCATTTGCATGGCACACGGCTTCCTTCTCGCTTGATAGGTTACTTAGCTACAGGGATACATACAACGCAAACATTTGCCATTACATTATTCCAGGGCACTGATAAATGAAAACAATGCATACAACATCCCACCAGTTTTTCATGAAGGTTAAACACATTCTTATATATCTACTTTGAATAATACTAACACACACATGAGCTGTGAGTTTGTCAATTCTCAGCTGACGCCGTGGCCTTGACCAGAGCTGGCACTTGCCTTACCAGCGTCACACCCATTATGGGGCTGGCAAGACTCGAATCCTGGGGTCTTGGGCGTATGCAAAAAGGGGAGAAGGGGGAGCCCCCTCTCCCAAAGCTAAGAAATCATTCTAAGAAAATGAAATAATGAAACAACTAAAGCAGCAAGGTAACAGACACTACAGAATTCTGTCTCGAGCCGCAGGTAGTTGAGGAAAAGCGGGAGGGGCACAGGACCACTCCTCCTTGACACCCTCGTACCGGAGCATAAGAAGGCATGTGGCATAGGCACAGACCCACAGACACTGCTAACAAAAATACCTCCAGGCGAGTGCACCTGCGCATCCTCAGGCAGAGAGGCTATAGGGACAAGAATTCCAATAACAGAGGGAGGAGCCCTGGGTGGATGGAGGGCATGACCTCCCTACAGATGGGCCAGGAAGGGGAATGGGGACGTGGCCCTTGTGGTAAAGGACTAGAGTAAAAGCCCCCCAGCCTTTCCTGCATGGAAGGCTACAGGAACCCACCTACCTGCCAGGGAATGTAGGACCAACATTCAGAAACTGTCACCCAAAGACAAGGCAAAGTGGCTTGTCCAAGAACTGTGGTGGAGCAGGAAATTGAACACCAGGCTAGTGCCCAAACCTCTGGCCTGTCCCTCCTGTCATGCATTATCTGCTACATATTAATCTATTCAGGGGAGGGAGGCATCTAGGAACCATGTAGCAACGATCTCTTAGATGTGAACAAGGCATGGGAGCAGAGCCACAGCTCAGCTGGGGAGCTCCCCTCTGACCTCCCAGATCTTAGCCTCAGACACAACTTGTAGCCTGTGCTTTGCAAAATGGGGCTTTGTATAGTTTGTATAGAGCAGTGGATGTACTGGAGCCCCATCTGCCCACTCTCCCTGGAGAACTCTTCAACATGCATTGGGCCTGCCATGCCTAAGTTTTGGAGCTAATTGGTGCATGGACAACCCCCCACTTTCCATGGCTGATAGAGAAGCAACATTCACTTTGCCACCTACCATGAGTTGCCATCCAGGTTAGTCAGAAAACATGGAGACAGAACAACATAGAAGGAGGACAACGAGAGCACAGAGAAGGAAGAGAAGGACATTATAGAGACAACCACCACAGAGATAATCAACAACACTCAATGTGCGTGAGAAACAACAGACTCCACCCTCTTAAAGGCACACTGTACCCAGGCTGAGTGTGCCCACTGGAGTGGGCTCTATACTTTTAAGCAGTGAATTTGGAAAGTTTTGTCTGCACCAACATTGATTTTATACATACTCAGCCAATCTCTAAAAGCGGGGTGCCCATTCATGCATTTTGCCCTTGCTACATGTATCTGAAACAAGCCAATTTCTCCTTTCCCTTTAATGGAAAAGTGCCCAGCAAAGCCACTGTAGTTGCTACCAGTCCAGTGTTTCTCTGGAAACCAAAAGCACAGGAAGGAGAGAGAGCAAGAGAGAGAGAACATGATTTTCCTTACAAAGAGAACACGTTTAGCAGGACAGCACCATACCCCGTTCTATAACCCTTGTCTTAAAGGGACAGAGATGGGTGGAGAAAGGAAACTGACATGAAAAGTAGGGGAAAATGAAGCCACTGTGACATCCTGGCTAAGTGTGCATGACCGTGTCTCCCCTGGCTGATGGATAGAAGCCCAGCTACTTGTGCTGTCCCCTGCAGAGATTCTCCTTTAGCTCAGGTGGGTGAGGTCTGTCTTTGCAGAGCGACCCGGCCTGCTTTCTGCTCCATGGAGCATGTAAGAATAACAAGCAACTGTTTATTCAGCCCTTTTGGAATCCCCATCCCAGCTGTGGGCATTCTGAAGAGCTGTGCTCTTGCTGAGATCAGGCCCATGCCAGCGATGGCCACCAAGTGCATGGCAATAGCTCTTTCCCCTGTTCCTTTGTATATGCATAAGCCTGTCACTGCCACTGCAAGCCCTGGGTCTGCACTGACCCTCAGCCTCTGTCTCATACCAAGCGGCCTCCTGCCTGCTGCTAGGACTGTCCCTCCAGACACTGCACCTCTCTTTAGTGCTCTGGAGCTAGGCGATGTCACTAAGGCACCAGCCTGCCGTGGGGCAATGGGAACTCCAGGAGAAACAATCCTTTCCAAGCTCTAAGCAGGCCCACTGCACCCACGCACCCCTTGGATGCAACATGCTACCCTGAGCTCCCCTCCACACCCTGTGCGGGCAGCACAGACTCCAAGGGGTACTAACAGATGATGCACAAGGGGCACAAATTGGCATGGTGGGTCAGGCTTCTTGCACCATTCCCTACTGCACACCTGCCAGGATGGCCCTACAGGTGTCTTTCTAGATACATGGGGGTGGTGATCGCCTCCTAGGTTTCATCCTCTGCTTGTGTAAGTAGCAGGGACAGTGACGTGGGTTGGGGGATGCCACTGGTAACAGGGCAGGGTAAATGCACAGAGCTTGAAGAAGCAGTTCACTGAGGCATTCAGTCACCAATGATCAAGTCCTGATTAAGACTCGCCATCCCCAGAGGAGTGAGCCCTGGGCTTCACCTCACTAAAATGCCTCCTGCAAATGCAAAGATGCCAGCAGTATGGGCTATAAAATGTTCAGGTCCCAGCCTGGCCAGAAGGGGGGTAGGGATTTGGAGCCTCTCCCATGACCCAGGCTTCACATGGCTGACCTGCTGGATTGCTACAAGGATCTGCTGCCACGGTGAATTGATTAAAACAAAAATGAGGAGTCCGGTGGCACCTTAAAGACTAACAGATCTGTTAGTCTTTAAGGTGCCACCAGACTCCTCGCTGTTTTTGTGGATATAGACTAACGTGGCTACCCCTCTGATACTTGGTGGATTGATTGCTAAGTCCAATGGCATAGCTCCAAGCAGCAGATGCCAGCTGAAAGGGGAATGACTGACTGATTGGAAATCTCTAGCCCAGGTCTGAGAGGCATGTGCTGCAGACCAGTCTGTATATGGTTCTTTCCATAAAATGGGCCTTTGGGATCCCATCTGCAGTCCAGTATCTCTACAGCCTCTGACTTCCTATCTGAATAGGATCAGCCAGTCCTGTTGGGGCCTGATTCACACCAGCTGGCAGAACTCAGGCTGTGACCTTGCTAATGGAAAGTCCATCCAGACAAGTCCCACTGCTGCGGGCAACTCCTGCTATGCTGGGGCTTCGCTGCTGGCTGGCACTGCTGAGGAAGGTGCAGGGAGGAAGGCAAGGCCAGGGCATGCCAGTCTGGGACCATGGGGTTCCCATGGAACATGCCTCACCATTTCTCTAAGTGAAAAGAGAAAGGACACATGGGCAGAGGGGGGTGAGATTCCACCCTGGAAGAAGCTCATGGGTTCTCAGGAAAACTCACTGGGCACTTTGTTTTCATGAGGGAAAGTACCCAAAATGGGGGCGGCGGACGGTTTTTCAGCAGCTGTAGTCAGCAGATGATCCACTAGCACCTGTGAGCGTTGTTTGTGGGGTGCCACAGATCAAGTGAGCATCTGGTGATCCTCTTATTCTAGCCATAAATGCTCTCCAGGAAGGGCCGATGAAGCGGTTTGGAGACAAGTTAGGATCCTGTTCTCGAACTTTTGCCAGGTCCTAGGACCAAACCTGACCCTAATCTGTTGGAAGCCTATATGTGTGGAGTCTATGTTTCCCCTGGAACTTTTCAGTCTCATCCACCTCACTCTGCTCTTCTGGTTAGCAGCTATGACCATGATGTGAAGCACTAAAATGCCTCAAGAAATGCTGCTCTCCCTGGCTTTCCAGCCCAAATCTCATGAGACATTCCATTTTTGTGATATTCCCAGTCCTGCTTTGTATACTTGAGTGGTTTGCAGTTTGATCATGGGTGGTTTGCAGTTTGCTAGGTGATCACTGATTCTGAACTTTGACTCTTAAGGATGCTCCTCTTCTCACCATCTCCCCTGAGGGGGCTTATCCTTAAAATGTGAGAATGATTAAAAGCAAAGAGGAAACGGGAGGAAACAGGGGGAAAGAAATACTTAAATGGCCTGAAATTTATGAATGGTGGTTCAGATAACACAATCTGCTGTTTTATACCATTCAGACTCTCCGATATCTTTAAGCTTTAGAAATAGACAGCGATTCTGTGAGGAACGTGAGACAGTTGTTGTGTCAAATGATAAAGAACAGCAGATGCATTTCCATTCCTTGACAACAGAGAAGCAAACTCTGCTGATCAAGAGCAAAAAGCCCTGTGTAATTTTCTGACTCCCTTGGCTATCTCCCATGTGTCCTCTAGGTTTGGGGGAAACAGCGCTACTAACGAGTGGGTCTAAATTAAAACCTGTGTTGCAAGACATCTTTATAAAAAAGACTGCACAAATGTATAACGGTAGGTAATGTAAAGCATGCCACCTGCTGGCATGTTTCATGGCTGGCTTTGTTCACAAGTTTGTAGGTTCAATAAAGTTGTTGTTTTGCAGCACGACTCCCTCTGTCTGAAACCTTGTGTGTATGGGGAAGGTCAAAGAAACCTGGAACCAAATTCCACATCTGAGGCCCATTTCTAGTTAGGAAAGCAACCCCTCATCCGACTGCAGAGTGGAAGACCCTATGACTCGTTAGCAAAATAGCTATTTCCCACCCAGTGTCTACAACTAACTCCTCACGCTGGTTACACCCTTCCCAAGTGCCTTATGGGAAAGTAACCCACCCTAGGACAGCTGGGGAGCGTTATCTCTCTCTGGTGGTACTGATCTGCTACTGCATCAGTTTGATGCCATCACTGCTTTAGCCCTAGCTCATGTGTGTAGCGGTACAGGTCCCTGAAGTTCAAATCCTGCTCTTGGCAAAAGCTGAGCTGGTTACCTTCACTCCCTGTATCTGAAGAACTGCACACTTCTGCTGCTGCTGCTTGAGGAATAAAAGACTGTGTTTGTTTTTTCCCTCGGTCAAAATTACAAGCAGGCACTTTCTAACTCGCTGCTCAAGGGACCCGGCTGAGCCTTTACCAAGGGGCGTTTTACCTGGTTTCCCGATTTCATGTCTTTCATGTTCATGGCATTCTTCATCCCTTTGCCCTTCTCCTTCTTGTTCTTCTTTTTCTTGCAGCAGCATTTTTTGCAGATGCAGAAGCAGCAGGTGAGGAGGAGCAGGCCGCCTACCACAGCAATGGCAATCAGGGCCCAGGGAGGCACTGTCACAAAACAATGCCAGCCACATGATCAGTCTTGTGCCATAGCCAGACTCCCAGCCGCCAGCACCCACCTGGTGCAAGGCCTTGGAAATGCCCCTGGGTTATACAGGGCGTTTGTCATTGCAGGGCCTGCGTGCGGCTCGTTGCCAGGGTCACACACATCTACTGTGCTTTGCAGGGCACAGGCAAGTTGGGAAAAAACGGTTACCTACCTTTCGTAACTGTTGTTCTTTGAGATGTGGTGTTCATGTCCATTTCACATTAGGTGTGCGTGAAGCATGTGCATGGACATGGGAAACTTCTTCCCTTAGCGGCTCCCTTCAGGTCGGCAGGGGAGTCCCCTAGAGTGGCGCCTCTGTGCTGGTGCATATATCCCCCTGCTGACCCGACCCCCCCTTCAGTTCCTTCTTGCTGAAGACTACGACGGAGGGGAAGGAGGGTGGGAAGTGTAATGGACGTGAACAACACATCTCGAAGAACAACAGTTACGAAAGGTAGGTAACCATTTTTTCTTCTTCGAGTGCTTGTTCACATCCATTCCACATTATGTGATTCACAAGCTTACCATAGGATAAGGGTAGGATTCATGGAGCAATTGATTGAAGAACAGCCCTGCCAACAGCAGCATCATCTCTGGCCTGCTGGTTGACTGTGTAGTGGGCTGTGAATGTGTGCACCAATGACCAGGTGGCTGCTTTACGGATCCCCTGGATCAGGACGTGTTCCAGAAAAGCTGTTGAGGATGCTTGTGGCCTTGTCTATGATCGCTGGGGCTGGAACCTTGGCCAGCTCATAGCACGCGCAGATGCAGTCTGCAATCCACGATGATATACTTTGCGCCAAGACCGGAAGCCCTTTCATTCTATCGGCGATGGCAACAAACAACTGTGTCGACTTGCGGAAAGGTCTAGTTCACTCTAGATAGAACGCCAGGGCCCTTCGGACATCCGGAGCGTGCAGGCTACGGTGACTTGGGTCCGTGTGTGGTTTAGGAAAGAACACAGGCAAACAAATGTCCTGTCCCATATGAAATTGTGAGACTATTTTAGGGAGGAATTTAGGGTGTGGCCTGAGTTGCACTTTGTCCTTATAAAAAATTGTATAAGGAGGCTCCAAGGTTAGGGCCCTCAACTCGGACACCCTCCTCGCCGACGTAATGGCCACCAGGAACACTACCTTCCAGGAGAGGTGAAGGAGGGAGCAAGAGGCCAGGGGGGCTTGAACGGGGGCTCCATAAATTTGAAAAGGACCAGATTAAGACTCCAGGGGGGACCGGCAGGCATGACACTCTTTCCAGTACCTTGAGGAACCGCACCACCATGGGGTTAGAAAACACAGAGCATCTGGATTCCCCCAGGTGGAATGCTGAAATGGCAGCTAAATGCACTCTGATTGAGGAAGGAGCGAGACCCTGATGCTTGAGATACGGAAGGTATTCTAGGAGTCCTGAGCTGTAGTCAAGCATATTTAACTACGTGAGTGCATGCTGCCATGTGCCCTAGGAGCTGCAGGCAGCATGTGGCCATGGTAGTGGGGAACCTTAGCATCGAGTCTATGACATGCTGGATGGCCAGGAATCTGGATTCTGGAAGGCTCGCTCACACTTGCACCGAGTTCAGCCTTTGTGTTGGTATCAGGGAAGACTTGGACACTTTGACGAGAAGACCCAGCCTGCGGAATGCATTCAGGGCCACCGTTACATGGGAGCAGACCTCCTCTTCGGACCGACCCGCAAGGAGCCAATCGTCGAGGTATGGATATACCCATATTCTCCTTTTTCACAGAAAGGCTGCCACTATTGACATGCATTTTCTGACCATGTGGGGGGCTGCCACCAGGCCGAATGGGAGGACCGTAAACTGGTAATGATGCTGGTTTACGACGAACTGCAGGAACCGCCAGTGAGCAGGGTGAATAGCGATGTGAAAGTACACATATTTCATATCGAGGGCAGTGTAGCAATCCCCTGGATCCAGGGACAGAATAATAGTGTCTAGGGATACCTCATGGAAGCAGATCTTGACTAAGAACTTGTTGAGCCCGCGAAGGTCTAAAATGGGCCGAAGGCCCCCCTTTGCATTTGGGATGAAAAAATAGCAGGAGTAAAACCCCTTCCCCTTTAGTTCCCGAGGGACTTCCTCCGCCGCCCCCGCCTCTAGGAGCGACTGTATCTCCTGCATAAGGAGTTGCTCGTGAGAAGGGTCCCTGAAGAGGGACGGGGAATGGCGGGAGGCCGGGGAGGGGAAGGAGGAGAACTGCAGCGTGTAACCCACTTGTACCATGCGTAAGACCCAACGGTATGATGTTATATGAGACCACACCTGGCAGAAGTGGGACCAGCAGTCCAAGAAACATGGGGAAGGATCTGGGAGTTGGGTTGGTACACTGTCCTCGAGCGCACCTTCAAAACCCCTGCTTGTTGCCAGGCTGTGGCTTGCCCTGGCCCTGGCCTTGATTAGGCGTGTTATTCCGCCTGCGTCTGTTGTCTCTGCCCCTCCTGCGATAAGGCTTCTGCCCAGGACAAGGCTGGTACTGACCCTGCTGCAGCGGTTGAGGCTTAAATGGCTTCCTCTGAGTTGCCAGAGTATGCATTCCTAATGACTTGAGGGTTGCCCAGGAGTCTTTAAGGCTATGCAGGCTGGCATCCGTCTGGTTGGAAAAGAGGCAAGACTCCTCAAAAGGGAGGCCCTGGATGGTGTTCTGGACCTGTGGCGGAAGGCCTGAGCCCACGCCAAGCGCCTCATCACCACACCTGAGGTGACTGTTCTGGCTGCAGAGTCTCCTGAGTCCAGAGAGGCCTGTAAAGAGGTCTTGGCAACTGCCTTTCCCTCTTCCACGAGGGCTGTGAACTCAGGTTGAGAGCTCTGGGGCAAGGAGTCTTTAAATTTGGAAACTGCTGCCCAGGAATTAAAATTGTGCCTTTTTAGGCTCGCCTACTAGTTCGCAATCCTTAACTGGAGGCCCCCAAAGGAGTAGACCTTCCTTCCGAAGAGATCCAGACGTTTAGCCTCCTTGGCCTTAGGGGCCGGGGCTGGCTGGCCACGACGCTCCCGTTCATTCACGGCTGAGACGACCAGCGAACAGGGACCTGCCTTATGTCCCCTCGGTGCCAGTTTAGTGATGGTGCCGGGGAGCGGTACGCCAGCGGAGCCGGTACCATATGCTGGCTCGGTTCCGGTGCTATCGAGTCCTGCTGAATCAAAGGTAACTGGGAGTCCACGGAGGCTGAGCTCGAATGGGACCAGTGCCAGGAGCGGTGCCTGGGTGGTGATGTCGAGTGGCGAACCATTGCCAGCTTACCTCTGGACGGTATCCTTAGTGATTGTGCCGGAGGCTGCTCCTTGCCAGGGAAGGGGCTTGCTGCTGACAGCTCGATGAGGTCTTTTGCTGCCTCAAAGGTGTCTGGCGTGGAGGGCTGTTCTAGGATGTCCTCCAGCTCTTCTTCTGCACTCAACCCACTTAGCTCGGGGCTCGATGGGCCCTGCAGCACTGGAGCCACCGGTGCCGGTATGTGTCCTGGGGCCGCACTGCCCCTCTGAGTGCTTGGTCCCTTGGAGGCGCTGCCTTCTTATGTGGGGAGCACCTTCTATCGCCTTTCGGCTGCCGCCTTCGACCGCACTGGAGAGGTCGAGCAGTGCCTGGGCTTGTCCTGTTGTTTCGGTGCCGCATGCTTGCGGTGCCCCACCAGCACCAGATCAGGGACTGATGCCGGAGCACTCCACACCGAGGATGCCGGCACCAAAGCGGGATGGTCCAAGGTCGCAGGTTGCGGCGCGGCCTCCATGAGTAACTGCTTGAGGCGAAAGTCTCTTTCTTTCTTGGTTCTTGGCTTAAAAGCCTTACAGATCTTGCAGCACTCAATCTGATGCAATTCCCCCAAACAGCGGAGACAGGAGTCATGGGGATCACTGATCGGCATAGGCTTGCAGCACGTGGCACAAGCCTTAAACCCCCCACAGGCCCAGAGCTGGTACTGGAAACGACTTCCAGACACTTAAAACAAAAGAAGCTTAACTATCTAGTATTACAAAGTGCTAACTACAGATAACTATTAACTACAGCAACAAAGAGTCCTGTGGCACCTTATAGGCTAACTGATGTATTGGAGTATAAGCTTTTGTGGGTGACTACCCACTTCGTCAGATGCATGTACTGGACGAAGTATTCACCCATGAAAGCTTATACTGTGATACATCTGTTAGTCTTTATGGTGCCACAGGACTCTTTGTTGCTTTTTACAGATCCAGACTAACACGGCTACCCCTCTGATATTAACTACAGATAACTGCTAACTACTGATAACTGCTACAACCGTGCTAAGGGATCACTTGAAAGGGACAGAAAGAGTTGTTCCAACGCCACCACGGATGGTAAGAAGGAACTGAAGAGGGGTCGGGTCGGCAGGGGTATATATACACCAGCATAGAGGCGCCACTTGTCACGGAGTGTGGGGGAGTCCGGTCCTGCACCCCTCTTCCTGGAACTCACAGTGACTCTCAGCCAGCCAGTAAAACAGAAGGTTTATTGGACAACAGGAATGCAGGTTACAGCAGAGCTTGGAGGCACAACCAGGACCCCTCAGTCGAGTCCTTCTGGGGGTTCAGGGTGCTTGGATCCCAGCATAAGATTCCCTGAATTCCAATCACCCAGCCCAAAACCGAAACTGAACTGCCCTTCCTCTAGCCGGCCGATTCCTTTGTCCAGCTTCCCAAGCAAAGGTGCTGACACTCTTCCCCCCTACCTGGCTCAGGTTACAGGCTTAAAAATCCTGTCCCTCACCTAAAGTCCTCCCCGGCTCTCCCATCCCCCACATAGACAGATCCTACTGCATCACACCACTCTAGGGGGCTCCCCTGCCGACCTGACAGGAGCTGCTAAGGGAAAAAGTTTCCGGCGTCTGTGCACCCGGTGCGCACACACCTAACGTGGAATGGACGTGAACAAGCACTCAAAGAAGAACTCTGCCATTCACCCAGTGATAATATGGTGTGTGATGTGAAATTACCGTGCAACAGCCCCTCCCCTGGCCGTTAAATGGCATTTACCCCGGAACTCAGCATTCTGACTCCCCACTACCCTAGTCCCTCCAGGGTAACTCCCCTTCCTCCCACCTACCTCCTAGGGTTAGCATCTTTGAAATGCAAAAAACCCGGCACCCCTCTCACACGGCAAGCCTGCTGCAACCCCAGCTCCCAACCACAAGGCAACTCTGCAGCCCTCCCCCATTTCAATTGTCCCTTATAGTATCTAGAGAGAGAATACATACAGATAAGACTGATAACATCACTTTCTTACTTACACTGGGGGAATGGGGACACCACAACATCTTTAGCAGGACACAGAAACTTTTAACATTAGATATCCCAGTGCATTGTAATAATCATGCAAACCTTTAGACCCACGTAAAAAACATGGCAGATTAAATTAGTTCTCTGGCAGCGAACAAATCCACAAAAATATGGCCCGGCTGGTCAACTACCAGCCACATGGTAATCCTCCCGCCCTCCCCCACACAGATACTACATGTTAACACCCCCCACCATCAGTCACTCCATGAGAACTCCCCACTTAACTCCCACCTCCCCCAGATCACTCCCTGGTAACTCCCCACTGACTCCCCAGTCACTTCATGGTAACTCCCCACTGAATCCCCCTCCCAGACTACTCCATGGTAACTCCCCCCCCAATAAGGTTTCAGTGACCAGTAATGGATGCCTAGGTCTCGTCCATCTCGCCCCAGTGTCTGTAAGGGCTGCCCAGCCATGCTCTAGCTGCACTGGGCTGAGCAGATGCTGGGGCCCGTCCCTAGTGAGCTCTGCCTGGGCTGCTTTCAGAAAGGGATGCTGGAGGAGGGGCTGGTCGCCAGCTACTCACGGGGAATCTTGTTCAGCTCATTCATGAACTTGGCCTTCAGCTTGGCAATTAGGTCCTCCTTGCTGTCACTCAAGCTCGTGGTGTTGGTCACGTTCTCCAGGGAGCTCACAGGCATCGCAGTGCTGACAGGCTCCGGAGCCACCACAGGCTCTGGGTTTTTCTTGGAGCCAGTCCCCATCATGGTTAATTAAGGGCTTCCTGAAAGACACAGTAATGTTGCCAGTTACATGCTAGGCCCAGCCTGTCTTCCGCTCTCAGAGTCACCCAGGCAGTGTTTGCAGAGGTGATGCCTGTACCCAGTTCTTCATAAACCTGAGATCTCTGGGGCCATCTTTGGAATGCTTCAATAAAGGCCAGTTGGTTTCTCCCCTACTGGAGAGACACAGGGTCTAACAGAGCAAGGGGTAGCAAGGGAGTTAGGACTCCTCGGTTCTCTTCCCCCTTCCTGTGAATGCTCCAAACAGCCAGTGGGGGATGGCTGCTGTGACTCTAGAGGGACATGTGACCAGGTCATCTGGTGCTGGACTCCATCTTGGGATGTCAATATTTTTCCACTGACTGGCATGGGAACAAAGCTTTGAAACAAAGGGTTCCTGCTATATGCAAAAGCTATATAAGGCAGGGGAGTGACATCCTCTTGGTCCTTCACTGACTCCCCACCCAAGAAGACTCTTGCAAACACCTGAAGAACAAAGACTGAACTGGGGGAAGTGCTGGACCCAGGCTGAAGGGATTTTTAGCCTGTGACTGGAACACCTGGGGATTCCAAGCTGTAAGCCTGTGTAGCTTGCCCCTTAAGCATCTGCAGCCTGCTTGTATCATCACTTAGGGTGAGAATCTACTATTCATATTCAATCTCTTTAGTATATTAAGCTTAGTTTGAGTGTTTTGTTTATTTACTAGGTAATCTGCTCTGATCTGCTTGCTATGCCTTATGATCACTTAAAATCTATCTTTTGTAGTTAATAAACTTGTTGTTGCTTTATCTAAAACCAGTGTGTGGGAATCATAACTCAGGGGCAGAAGGCTGTTGCATATTCCTCTCCACATTGAGGGAGGGGGCAAATGTTATGAGCTTACGCTGTACAGTTCCCTGTGCAGCACAAGATAGTATAATTTTGGGTTTATACTCCAGAAGGGATGTGTGCCTTAGGAACTGGGAGGTGCCCTAGCTGAAGCCTTACCATGCAGGGGCTGGTTAAAGAGCCTGTCTGCATATAACTGCAGCAGGGTGTGTCCCCATCTGTATGAATGCTGATGAAAGTGCAGGCTAGAGAGGGCTTTGCAGCTTGTCACAGCAGTACAGTGTAAAAGGGAGCCCAGGCTGCTGGGTCGGGGGGCCCAGTGGTACCCCAGTTCCAGGTGGCACCCCAGGGGGAACCTGTCACACCCATATCCCAGTTCCCTGCTCTAACCACTCCCTTAAGTAGGCAGAAGCCTCAAGAGAGGTGCCATTAAGCTGCTGGACTGTACATGTGTCATAAATAGATAGCTAAGGGTTAATGTTTCTTTTACCTGTAAAGGGTTAACAAAGGGAACCAAACACCTGACCAGAGGACCAATCAGAAAACGAGGTTACTTACCTCTGTAACTGTTGTTCTTCGAGATGTGTTGCTCATATCCATTCCATTTAGGTGTGTGCGCGCCACGTGCACAGCTGTTGGAGAAACTTTTCTACCCTAGCAACACTCGGCGGGTCGGCTGGGCGCCCCCTGGAGTGGCGCCACCACGGCGCCGCATAAATACCCCAGCCGTCGGGCTACCCTGAGAGTATGATGCAACTCTTTACATCCAATACCAAGAAGCAAGCTTCTTCTATTCCACAAAGAAGACAAACCCCAAATACAAGGACAACAGGTATATGATTCCTCTCCTCTACATCTCATTCTCCCCGCCCGCCAAGTTCCTGGTGCGGCAGACTTACCCTCTGTAATTACACAAAGAGAATTCCCCTCCCCTTCTTCCTTACCTCCAGAAGAGAAAAACAAACAAGTCTTCAAAGAAAACTTTATATAAAAAGAAAGAAAAAGCATAAGAAATAACTCTGCATCAAGTGAATACAGGGCATTGCTTGAAGAAAATATGAATACAACAGTCTGATCGAAAAAGAACAATTTGAAACATTCCACAAGTTACACACAATGTAATACACCCAAGAACAACATAAAAGCCTATAGTTTTTTCTACCTGTACTTACAAGTGGATACAGAAGATAAGAAAGATAAAAGAAGCTTTCATAGCGGGCCCAACCTCAGATCCCTAATCCCTCTTGACTTGAAAAATCCAGTTTCTTCGTCGAGTGGTGCTTCATACATTCCATTTAGGTGGTGCGCGCCATCGTGATTGCACAGCTGTTCGGAGAATAACTTCTACCCTAGGCAACACTTCGCGGGTCGGCTGGCGGCGCCCTGGAGTGGCGCCAACATACGGCGCCGCAATAAATAACCCAGCCGACCCGGCACCCTCAGTTCCTTCTTACCGCCCGGTTGGCGGTGAACAGGGATGCAGTTGCCTGACCCCACTCTCCTAGCTACTCGCGACGCGTCTTTGTTAGTAATCGTTCGTTTACATAGTGGTGAGGAGTTAGTTATAGGGATGGATAATATGTAGGTACTGTTAGTAGTTTTCGCGGAGCCCTTCCCCCTTACCCTGCGCCCGGTAGCCTTGAAGCCCATGCCTGCTCGCTGATTGTAAGGAGTAGGGCAAGAATACCTCAGCTGAACAATTAATAATCACCTAGTTAATAAAGCGACCAATGATCCCCGAAGTGAAGAATTCCCAACGACTGCTGCCTGAAATTCCGGGAGAAGAATTCGTCACTAGACGATCTAAAGAATCACTACGCCAATTTGTAATAGCACACTATAGACAGCGAGAACCACAGGAAGTGAGAGGTGGTAACTATTAGACTCCACCGGCAGCTCCGCAATGGATGCTCGGCGTGGACCTCAGAGCAGCGAGATACGAGCCAGGAAGAGGATGAAGACCGCTCCTGCTCCGGCACCGTCCACGTCGGCTACCTGTAAGGCTCTACAAGACCGAGGCAGCACAAGACAAACATGACCATTATGAAGCAATCAGCGCCGCTCCCTCTCTCCGAGGTCGACGTGGCTCATAGGCTAACTCTGGCGGACCCCTGCGCATGACAGTCTCGCCCGAAGGGCCATAACACTGCCCCCTTAACTCAGAGCCATATGACCATGCCGTTGTCTCCGTCTCCACACCAAACCGCGGTTACTGCGTTAGCGCCGAGTCAGCCTAATATCGGCCCCTGTTGACTCAAAGTCCCCCTCGCGCTGAAATAGAAACCGTCGAGTCCGTGCCCGACCGAAGAAACACATACCAGGCACGAGAGCCCAGCTTGATTTTCTTAAATATAAGATCGAGACGGGTTGCATAAACAACACCGGAGAACATTAATGGGCACAAACGAAAACCGAGTTGCGATCATTCGGTAGTCTCCGGCTACCATAAATGTACCTCACGAACCAATGCCATGTTTCGCACGATTAGACCCTCTCGCATATGAGCAAGCCGCCTTTCTCGGCGCCCTCTGTCCACTTTGAGCTCACGTCAACCGCTCAAAGAATCTCGGTCCCTCTCGCGCGCTCTTCTATCGGCCCGCTCCACATATTCGCGCCACCGTCACCGCGGCACCGCTCCCAGATCACGTGCACCGATTCGCCGCGCACCCGCTCCCAATCCGAGCGGACAACACATGCACGTCGCGGCAGCAAGTTCCCCACACTCGCGGCAGCACAATTTATCATTGGAGCTCGAGAATCGAACGCAGAGTGCCATGAGTATCCTGTTTAGAGAGTGACGTCGTATGCAGATCCCCAGTCCTAGAGGAAGCGCAGCACCGTCTCCGCGCACCCACCTGAACCAAAGAGTCCAATAGGGCCGCCGAGCAGACCTCAGTTTCTCACGCAGCATCCGTTCCAATCTATACGGAGCACAAGCACCCAGAGAATGCACGGCAACCACGTCCATCTTGTGGCACCTAACTGACTCCCATTCGCTCACCACCTAACAGTTCTCCGCGGCACCGCTCAACCAGCGCCCACTCGGCAATGCTCGCCTGCGGCTTAGTGCAAATAGACCTCTTGCGCCCGCCTCGGCATCAGGCCACCCAACGGCACCGCTCACCGAGGCGGCCGGTCCGCAACTCCATCCTATCACGGTGCTGTGTTCCCCTCTGCGGTAAGTGCAGCACTGTTAAGCGCCCAGTCCCGCTATTTCGTGGCCTTCCCACGTCGAGAGCCAACTCGGTGCACGGACAGCCCAAACGGTTCACCCGAATTACTCTTCCAAACGAGTATTGAGCAGATCCTCCCGAATGCGAGTGCTGGCGACGAGATCCCCGGTCAACCCTCGCGCTCCTGCGCCTGAACAGAGAGCGCAGACGCGAGCCGTGCTCCCAACAGGGTAATCCATAACCATCTGGCTCCCATAGAACACGCCGCCGGCTCCGAGGTATCCATTGGCACGTCGGCGCGACTGCAGCCTCTCCGTTGGCTCTGACGCGGTCAGAGAGTCTAGTCTGCGCATATCCAGTGGCAGGTAGACAAGCGTATCAGTTACATGCACGGGCACGAGAGCACGTGAGGTAACACCACACCTGATGGGTACTCTTTTCCTACGCACACTTCCAACGATACACATGCAACGCTAGGCGTTGCACACGGCACTCAGCAATGGCCATTGGACCATCTCCCCGGCAGACAGAAACAATATCTTTTTCAAGACCGCCCTGCGGTACTACCATCCAAAATACGACCAGGGTGACACACCGCGTCTCCGACCCGCGAGCTATTACCCACAAACGGAGGTCAAGCAACCTGAAAAGCCTAGCGTTAGTAAGGTACGCGCTCCAGATCCTCTGGATGACTACCAAGAAAGTGAGTGCAGTAGCGATCACTTGGACCAGCTCATTCAACAATATGCTCCTACTACCCTGAGACTTCCACAGCAGAGTACCAACAAAGGGGACGAGTCCTAGAAAAGCCACGAGAAGACCTTAATATGTGAACTTGAGCATAAAATGCCGTCACTCTCGTCTTCTCCGATAGAGCCACAAGTGCACGAAGGACTCCCTCTCCTCAAGGTCCTCCGCGACGACTTAGCGAGTCCCACCAGGATCCTCCTTGCCGGTGGCCCGAACCAAGGGAGACCTCCCGGTGGAGAAGTGGCGAGGCGCTCCATACCGAAGGTAAGCGTCACCACTATTCTGCTGCCGATGCCCCCCAACGCGTCACTCAGCCCTCTCCATTCATAAAACGAGATCACAGTCGACTACGATACCTTAATGTGGCAGTCTGTCTTCCAGCATCCAGACCTCACCGTACATGGCAAAAAAGGCCGGGAGCGAAAATAATATTGGTGCCACCCCAAGGGTATGAACACCTGTACATCCACCCACCCTCCTCCACTAGGTGTCCAATCATATAACGAGAGGCGAGCGCCATGCCAACAGGCAGCCAGCACCAAAGAGAATAATTAAAAAGATGGGCAAGCAGCAGTAGGCAACAAACTAGCACAGATAACTTAAGTCATTCACTGCGGTGCGCTATACTAGCTCGAGTCACCAATCAGCGGCCCTCTTAGCCTCTTATCGCTCCAGTCAACCACAATAGCTCGGATGGTAAGCCCCACTCAAGATCATGATGCGCTTGCCTCGGCTCGTACATCCACGCAGGATTCCAGCCTTGTGAGGAGGCAGGAAGATCGGCAGAGCCCCTCCACACGCTGCCCTGGTACGAACAGAGCGACTCACACTGGCGTCTAGGAAATGTAGCTCTTCACTGGAACTTACCCAGACACTGAGAGACGGATTTCTCTGGCTTCAGTGCGATCTTCACATTTACCACCAGTGAATGCGACCACATTGCAGACTTAACCCTTGGATCTGGCGTGGTGGTCCACCGGTGATAACCGCCAGACCACCCCGGTGACAAAGACACCCGAAAGACGGCAAGGGCACCTAAAGTCGCCTCAGGATGCACACTTCCCCGGTTGGTCTCAACGATGTCCAACATTTAGAACCTCCAGCTAGAGTCGCCCGTACTCCACCTCGAGAACAGGAAAGGTATTTCACCTACGAAAAGAGGTCCGAAGGTCCGGGGGGCGGAAGAAAGCCAAGTAACGCCCCACAACGTACGGCCCAGTCTCAGGCCCCACAAAACCACATCAGGGGCCAAGAGAAGCTTCTAGAAAGGTACCCCGGGACGGCGTACAGACTCTCTCAGATCACCTTAATTCCTGCGTTTTCCAACCGACTTATCCTGCACCTTCCTCTAGGCTAGTGCTACAGATTCACCTTATCTCGATCAGAGGGGTCATTGCGCACGGAATTGACAGTTCACGGAATGACCTACCTCCAGTTTGCCTAATTTCCGCCGCCTTCCGCCCCCCTTCCCGGCTAACCTCATCAAAGGGAGACATCTCTCACACAGAGCATAGAGTCCTCGGGCACAAGCAATCCTCCTCACTGTAAGCCGAGAGCAAGCGCTCCCCAGAGAGGGGAGAAGGTATAGCTGCCGTTATTGTAACCTACCATTCCCAAATCCAAAGGTATGTCTCACGCGACATTCAAGACTACTCGCGGACTCAAAAGTGGCTACGCAAGTTACATAGTTCCGAGCAGTAAACCCCTCCTCTCCCCCTGGAAAAAAGTCATTCACTCCCATCACTTGATCATCGGAAGACGCTATCGTCCGCTAGTCTCTAAAGACGAGGAAGCGACGCGCTACGCGAACTAGCACCTCATTCTCGCGTCTAAAGCGAGAAAAGGTACCTCCGGTTCACGGGCAGACAGCACGCTTTATACACGAGATAAGCTATCCCCTTTGGGCCGGTCTGACTCACATGCAGGCGTCTCCAAAATGCAGCCGTCTCGCCGCGCAATAGTTCGCAAGCAGCAGATACAGTTCTTCGCAAATAGCCTGCGATAGACTTGGAGCCACATCAGGCATACACCGAGCACACCCAACATCATCTAAGCACTACAGTAATCAAGGACTCTTGCCGTATGGGACGCATCAAAGAACTCTCACAAACACGGAAGGAAGAGGGAAAAGAGAAAAGTACGATATTTTCAATTGAGGCAGGGATCATTCCAAAAACGACAAAAGAGCCTGATTTACTGATGCGACAGAGAATTCTTGAGGTTGCGAGGCGCCCACTGATAGCCAGTCATACCAGGTAATGGGAAAACAGTATCTGCTGTTGCGAAATCGCCGCGCGACGACAGCCTATGCAATTTGGTAGCCCTAGGGAAGTAGATCCCAGGACCAAAGGCGAGACTACGCAATATATGAGTAGATAGACGAGGGTGCTGTCGACCGGAGAACGAAGGTACTTCCTTGCGGCGAAAAATGGCATATGATGTGAAGACGAGCTGTCTTTTCAATTCCCCGTCGATATAGCTCCTTAATCCATCTATAGAACAAGAAGGACATAACAATCACACTAAACTTTTAGGGGAAACTTCCATGAGATGGTTCAGACAGGGCTCTGCCGCTCCAGTCTCGTAAGAAAACCACGGCGCGTACCATCTCCAGGATCCAAGGATGGGATAATGGTTCCCAGGGAGACCATGCGGAACTCTAACTTGCGTAGCCACTGTGTGAGTCCCCGCAGATCTAGAATGGTCGGAGGCCTCCTTTGGATTTGGGAATGAGAAAATAACGGAAGTAATAACCTTCTCCCTCTCGGGCACGGAACTTCCTCTATCGGCTCCTGCAGTGAGGAGAGATTGCACCTCGTGCCAGAGATTTGCTCGTGAGAAGATCCTGAAGAGGGACCGGAAGGGGGCGGAAAGGCGGGATGAAGCAAACTGGAGTGGTATCCGTGCTCACCGTGCGCAGCACCACTGATCGGAAGTTACTGAGACCAGCGCAAAGAAGTAGGAAGGCGGTGGAAAAGGAGGGAAAAGATCCTGAAGAGAGTCTGGTACGCCGTCCCCGTACCTTCAAAAGCTGCTCTTGGCCCCTGATGTGGTTTTAGTGGGGCCTTGAGACTGGGCCGTGTGGGGGCCAGCATGGCGTCTCGCCCCCCCGACCTCGCCTCCTGGTGAAATCCTTCCGTTCGAGGTGGAAGTACGGGCGGCAGGCTTGGGGCTAAAGTCTCCGTTGAGCCAGGGGTGTGCATCCCGAGCGACTTTAAGGTGACCTTGCCGTCTTTAGGCTTTGAGGTGAGGGTCTGTCTATCAGAAAACAAACCCCGCCCCCAAGGGTAAGTCCTGCATGTGGTCTGCAGTACTGGTGGTAAGGTGGAGGCCTGGAGCCAGGAAACCGTCTCAAGTGAATTCCAGAGGCTACAGTCCTAGCAGCCGAGCGCCGCGCGTCCAGGGCAGCTGGAGGGAGGTCCTGCCGATCTCTCCTGCCCTACAAAGGCTGCGAACTCCTGGCGTGAGTCCGGGGCAGCAATCTGTGAAGCGGCTAACCTCCGACCAGGTGTTAAGCCGTATCGGCCTAAGAGGGCCTGCTGATTGGTGACTCGGAGCTGTAAGGCGCCAGCTGAAAGACTTTACGGCCTAAAGTCCATGCTCCTAGCCTCTTTAGATTTTGGTGCTGGCGCCTGTTGGCCATGGCGCTCCCTCTCGTTAACTGATTGGACAACTAACGAGGAGGGGGTGGGTGGATGTACAGGTGTTCATAACCCTTGGAGGGCACCATATATCTGCGTCCACGCCTTTTGCTGTCGTGGGATGGATGCTGGAACTGCCACAAGTATCAGTAGTCGCCTGTATAGTTTTAATGAATGAGAGGGCTATGGCCGTTGGGGCATCGGCAGCCAGAGAATAGTGACTACGCGATCGCGACCTCGCACTTCCTCCACCGGGAGGTCTATGTTAAGGGCCACCCGGCGAGGAGGTCCTGGTGGGCTCGAAGTCGATCGGCGGAGCCCTGAGGAAGAGGAGCCCGCCACGGCCTCATCGGAGAAGAGGAGGAGGATACCCCAGGACAAGAGGCGTCTGGCAGGACTCGTCCCCTGTGGGTCCTGCTGTAAGACTCCGGGAGTGCAGAGGATGAATGGCATGATCCTCTGCATCTTCCGGAGAGACGGGATATGGTAGCCTCTGGTGCCCGACGTTGTGGAGCAGGTGCAGGGCCCGGAACCAGGGAGCACCCTGGGCCTGATGGTAAGCCCAGGGTGTCCACATGCCCATTGCTGCTGCGTGGAGTCGTGGGGACTGTCCTGGAGAGTCCACAGGGAAGTCAACGTCTCGGTCCCGGCTATACTGCTACCTGCCCTGGAAAAACAGACTCTTGACCGAGCGGCCCACGGAGGGGCCGCGAAAGTGGCACCGACGTGCCAATGGACCTGGCAGACCCGGAGCTCTCTGGTATGACGGGTACTGGACCGTGGACCGAGCCGACGCGGGCTCAGCGCCGGCTTCGGTGCCGGGAGGTTGACCGGAGACCTCGAGCCTCGACGGGAAATCTGCTCCGGGATATACGGCCTGCGTGGTGGTGCCAGGGTCACGGGCCGTACCGTACCACGAATAGCGGTGACGGGGAGCGAGTTGCGGACCGCGGCCGCGGTGAGCGGGCACTGGTGAGCGGTGCCGAGGCGAGCAGGACGGCCGAGGCAGCATTGCCGAGGCGAATGGGAGCGTTGCGCGGAGAACGGTGCGCGATTGGGAGGGTGCCACGGAGAACGGCCGTGAGGATCGGAGCGGTGCCGGTGATTGGAACGGTGCTGCGGAGACGGTGCCGCAGGATTGGAGGCGGTGCCGCGGAGAACGGGCTCTGCGATTGGAGCGGTGCCACGGAGAACGTGCCGTGATTGCGGGCACGCGATTGACGGTGCGACGGGTGCAGGTGAGGCCCGCGATTGATGACGTTGCCGCGAACGGTGCCGTGATTGGAGCGGGTGCCGCGGTGAACGGTGCCAGTTGGACATTGATCGATGGGAGCGTGCCGTGAAGAGGCAGCGAGGAGACGAGATCGTGAGCGGTGACCTGAGCCAGTGACAGAGGGCGGCCGAGAAAAAGGCGGCTTGCTCTTGGAGAGGGTCAAACGGACTGGCGGTACCGGAGGTACATGAGGTGCCAGCTCCGTGATAGCAATCAGGTCTCGTGCCGCCAAAAATGTCTCCGGTGTGGAAGGCAACGCCAGCTCGACCGCGGCCAGTGCGGGGAGCTTCTCGGCACCGGACTCGACGCCCGCGGGGTGGAGTCAACGGGCCGGATCTGACGGCGCCGCAACCGGGGCCGGGCCGGGCGGTCTGCCTCAGGAGCATCTTAGCCGGGGCGGCTGCAGGAGGGTCCGCCGAGCTTAGCCAACGTCGACCTCGGAAGAGGGAGCGGCGCGGAGTTGCCTCGGTTCGCGTGCTGCGGTGCCGAGGAGCCTTACCGGTACCGGACGTGGACGGTGCGGAGGAGCGGTCTCATCCGCTTCCTGGTCTCGTTACTCGGGCTCTGGTGTCAACCGCCCTCCATGCAGGAGCTGCCGGAGTCTAAAGTTCCGCTCCTCTGGGTCACGCGGCTTGAAGGCCTTACAAATGGGGCACTTAGACGCTAAGTGCGACTCCCCGGGCTATTTCAGGCAGGAGCGTGGGGATCTCCTGTCGGCATGGCCTATTACAGGCTGAACATTGCTTAAATCCCAGCGAGCCTAGGCATGGCTCGTCCGTACGGCGCAGGGGGGGAAGAGGCCCGGCCCCGCGAAAAACTACTAACAAATACGCTAACACTATTAATCATTATAACTTAATTAACTATGTAAACGAACGTTAACTAACAAAGAACAGCGATAAGCGAGTCAGCTAGGAAGAATGTGGAGGTCAGGCAACTGCACTCCATGTTCCAACGACCAACACGGCGGTAAGAAGGACGAGGGGTGGCCGGTCGCTGGGGTATTTATGCGGCGCCGTGGTGGCCACATCCAGGGGGCGCCCAGCCGACCGCGCCGAGTTGTGCTAGGGTAGAAAAGTTTCTCCGACGGCTGTGCACGCGGCGCGCACACATACCTAAATGGAAGTGCAATGAGCAACCATCAGAAGAGAAACTGGATTTGCAAAAGTCAAAGAGGAATTTTGGGATCTGAGTCTGTTTGTTTGTCTCCAGCTATGAGAAGCTTCTTTCTATCTTCTATCTCTGTATCCAACTGTAATACAGGTAGAAAAACAATATAGCTTTTATGTTGTTTGGGTATTTACATGTGGAACTTCTGGAAGTTCAATTGGATATCTTTTTGAATCAGACGTTTATTCATATTCTTATAAGCAATAGCCCTGTATGGGCACTTGATGCAGAGTTTATTTTCTTATTCTTTTTCTTCTTTTTATATAAAGTTTCTTTGTAAGACTGTTTGAGTTTTCTCTCTGGGTAGCTAAGGAACGAAGGAAGGGAATTCCTCTTTGTGTTAGATCTACAGAGGTAAGCTCTGCAGCACCAGGAACTGCGGAGGGGAAGAGAGAAGAATCATTCTGTTTCCTGTGTATTTGGGGTTTGTCTCTTTGTGGAATAGAAGAGATATAGCTTCTTGGTATGTGATGTTAAAGAGATTGCATCAATACTCTCAGGGTAGCCCAGAGAGGAAAGTCTGGGGGGAGAGGAAGGGAAGGAAGTGGGTTATTTCCCTTTGGTAGGCTCAGGCTTCTGAGTCTTGGGTCCCCCAAAGAAGGTTGGGGAGACCAGAGGGGCAAAACCCTGGAATTTTGAATGGCGGCAGCAAGATCAAAGCTAAGCTGGTAGTAGCTTAGAAGGGTTATACTAAGCACCCGGATTTTGGACGCTAGGTCCAGATTTGGGAAAGAGGCTTCGATAACATGACAGGGCATTCTCCTGCTTTTCATCATCCCAGCAGAGTCAGTTGTCAGTGCGGGCGGGGGCAATGTAACAGAAGGACTCAATAAGCGCCATAAGGCTGTCACTGCTAATGCAATGAAGGGCTCTGACGACCCTGGGAAAAGGATGGGATTGTTATCAGAGCAGTTCAGCTGAGGAAGACCCAGGGACACACAGCATCATCTCAGCTGTCAGGGCACTGACACTGCCAATCAGTGTGATAAGTAAAGCAGAAGAGAGAAGGACCCAGAGAGTCAGCAAGTACAAACCACTACGGAGAATGGAAACCACTGGCCTCAGCAAACCCTTTCTGAGCAGGGTCAGCAGAGCCTCTGCAGGATACGACCTCCAAATGCTCAGGCTCCCAGGGCTCCTTTGCAAACAGCCTCCTGACCTCGCTATGCTCCAGGATCTCTGACCACCAACATGGATTCCCTCAGCCCCTGCCTATGAGCCTCCCATGTGTCAGGTCCCACCCTTGCAACAGCCTTGAAGAGGCAGCAAGGATCAGTGGTTTAAACAGGGCACAGTGAGGCTGGGTTCACATACCCTCTTGCTACAGACTCCCACGTGACCTTGGGTAAGTCACTTAATCTATACATGCCCCAGTTCCCATCTGTACATGGGAGCAATAATTCAAAGTGTGGGAGATCTGTAGATTATGGTGTTATTGCATCTGATTGTTAAATATATATGAAACTAACAAATCTGCACTGAAAGCCGAGACTGGAACTGATTGCGGTGCTGTGATGTTACAGGGGTAAACTCCCTGGGCCAGCACAGTTGAGACACTTTGAAGGAACTGTGCTCAGAGGAGGGAATCTTTCTTAATGGAAATGAGACCTGAGGGAGAAGAACCCAGCTTGACTCCAGATCCCAGGCTGAGGGTGCAGGCTGACAGCCAAGAAACCTTTATGTGAGCGTCTTTGATCTTGAGCACTAGACAAAGCCCCCAAGATCCAATTCTGCATTAATATTATCATTGATTATCAGTAGGGCCCTACCAAATCACACCCTTGAAAAACACGTCCTGGACGTGAAATCTGGTCTTTTGTGTGCTTTACCTATTCGATATAGATTCACAGGAGACCAGCATTTCTCAAATTGGGGTCTGACCCAAAAGGGAATTGCGGGGGGTTCACAAGGTTATGTTACGGGGGGTTACGAGCACCCTTACTTCTGTGTTGCCTTCAGAGCTGGTGACTGGAGAGCAGCGACTGCTGGCCGGACATCCAGCTTTGAGGGCAGCGCCCTGCCAGCAGCAGTTCAGAAGTAAGGTGTGCAATACCAAGCCATGCCATGCTATCCTTACATCTGTTTGCTGCTAGGGATCCATCCCACAGCCACCACCGCCAGCTCTGAAGGCAGCAGCCGCAGCTAGCATAGCAGTACCAGAAATAAGGGTATGCAGTCCATAACCCCACTCCCACAATAACCCTGCACCCCCCCACCACCTCATCAAACTCCTTTTTGGACCCCTTAAATAAACACGGTGAAAGTTCAGTTAAATAGTCTTGAAATCAGGAAATATAGATTTTAAATCCAGACTGGATGACCAAAAAATGTACCATGAAGGTGGTTAGGACCTAATATCAGGATACTCCGGTAGCATCTAGGCCCGATTCCACAGGCAGGACCCATCATTCTGCTGTACGCTGAAACACAGAACAAAAAGATCCGACTAATAAATTTTAGGGCACGGCTAACAGCCCCTTTTCAAACTAGAGCCACATCTCAGGCACCTTGGAAGACAACAAATGCTTGATGGTAGAGCCGATCTCAGAACGGCACCAGATAGACGCTGGCACTTGTTGGAGCTCTTGTGAAAATCCAGCCCCAACTGTGGGTACTGGGTGCTGCCAGTTTCTGACCTGAACTCATCTGGGCTTGGCAATGAGAGCGCATGCTGGCCACCTGCCTTCGAGGTGTAGACTTTTTTTTGGCTGCTCTCTCTTAAAGACATAACGCCACCAGCCAGCCAAGGGTACACCACTAGTGCATGTCCTGTGTTGTCTCGATATGTTCTGGCCTGGGAAAGTACAGCTTAGTTCTCTCCAAAGGAGGACTTGTCTCCACCCCCTACGAAGAGGAGAACAAACGCTAGCCACGCAGACGACCGCAGCAACCCAGGGCCAACTCACACCGGGCGAAGCCAGAAACCAGGCCAAAGAAAACCCAGTGGTGCCTGCCTTGGGGACAGTGGAAGTGAACGATCCAAAATACAAGACAACCATCCACTAAGATTAGAGCTCACAGCTGGCCTTACAGCAGACCACATCACTCTCTGTACCGCAAGTAGGACAGAGTAGGCAGGTCGCAAAGCTGAATGGCCAACACCAGCTGATTCCAGACAAAGGCTCTTCAGTAGCAGGTGCTGCCACAAGCCTGTAAGACCCTCAAGTTACTACACTGCACTCGATACTTGGATCTTGAGGACCTCCAAAGCCATCACTCGCAGTTGTAAACTGGCTATTCAATTGCTCCGGAGCCAGGTCTTCCGAACATGCTAACACATCCATACGCAAACTATGCAGTCTCTGACTCAGGCCTGGCTGACTGCATCCTCATCGCAAAAGCCAGGAGCTTGACCCCAAGTAAGTGGAGTGGGCTGACCTGTCCCCTGTCAGGTCCAAAGCTCACGGCCCAATGCGGACCCGAGCAGATGGTTGTGTGTAGAACAGAAAGGGCAGTGGCTCAAATGATCACATCCTGCTTACTGCCAGCATAGAACAATACCCTGGAGTGGAAATAGCACATCCCTGCTCTTAGCGCGTAAAGCAACCCAGCACATACCACCTGGACATGCTTGCGGGGCACCGCAGTGCTGGCCTTGGCAGCACAGTGACAGATAGTCAACATGATGGAGGAGTGAGAAGTCTGACCAACGGACTGGTGTTACGAGAGGGGATTTGCCGTGGTCCAGAGGACCAGTGCGAGGCTGTGAGACAAAGTGAAGTGCCACAGTCATGACAGAAAGGGAGGTGGAAGGTATGTTGTCAGCACACCACATAGGGCACCTGAGCTTGGGGTGGCCCCTGGGGCTTACCTACGACATATAAGTGAGGTGCTCATCAGACACAAGCTGCTGCAGCGGTGAGCCAGAAGAAGGGCATAGACACTGCAATCAGAATTGAACCCCCTACACGTCGCACGGAGTCTGCAGCTCTCGAACATCCAAAGGGAGGCTGTGGATTCCCCAGTCCCCCCCACTATCTAGACTCTATATCTTACTGGGATCGGCCACCACAAAAGGCCCTGCTTTGGGAGTCCGTCGGAAGAGAGGAAGCAAAGAGAACTCTGCAATAACACACGCAGCGCTTAAGGAGGGCTGTGAGCACAGTGTTGGGCGCGGGGCTGAACACACCCAGCGAGAACGAGAACTGCGCACGACAGGCACTGCGCTGCCGGCTCCGTCTGCAGCTCAAGGGCCACGAGCTCATGCAGCAGCGAGCAAATCCATGGTGAGCCAGAAGTGAGATTCGATGGAAGTTCGCTTTCAATGATGATACGAATGGAGAAGCCGACAAACATGGGGGGGTTAACAGACAGGCCAGCCCTGGTCAGCCAGAGCGGGAATGAAGCAGAGAGTTGCTAGGAAATTTCATTGTAATGAGGAAAACAAAATAAAGTCAACCCAAAACCTCCCAATTGGCACCTGGCCTTCCACAAATGGCCGGCGTGCGACAACAGGAAGTCGACTGGCTAGAATAGAAGAGCCGCGCCCCGCCACTCAGAGCTGCATACCAGGCTCCTCAGAAAAGGAAGATCAATTACCCCGCGTCTATGGCTGAACCTTGCAAACTCAAGTAGACATGGGAATCATCAGCACCTCAGAGAAGAGAGCCCTGTTAGCTAGTCCCAGCATGAGATGGCCTGACGCTCTGGCTCTCCAGTTTGAAATGCACCTAAATTTTTCCTAAGCACACCTAGCAAGTCAGGGCGAGGGGCCGTGCTTCCGCTCGTATTCTCCTCGACAAGACCACACACTGAACACAGAGGAAATCAAACGCGCACACACGTACACACAATACACATCGCACTGGGGCATGCCACACCCAGCACATCCAAGGCATTCAACCAGCTTACTGCACCCATATGAAAAGAGCTTGACCAGATGTCGGCCGCAGCCAACCCGTGCTTTACACACCCATCAGAGACGCGCTGTGGGTGGAATGGCTGGAGACAATCGATCTAAAAAACCATCACGCCGGTTCGGTGCGACTAGCGCATGCAAGTGGTGGGGAAGCACCTTCGGGTGGCAACCTGGGAGTCTGTGCTCTAACAATTTCGCTGATACAGACAGTGCAGCAGCCTCGGCTGAGCATTTGAAGGACACAGTTCTCATGTCCCAGTCTTAAACTCTTTGCTCCGGAGCCGGGAGACGAGGAGCCCGACAATTTCACGCCACCATAACGCATCAGCGGTACGATGCCCTGGTGCATGCTCAATGCGCGCCATGTATCACCCAGGAGCCCGGAACTCGGAAAGCAGGGCTCACCCAACGTCTCAGTGCTTTAGCTGGCCCTTTGAGTGATCGTTCGTGCTGGCAATGGGTGAGGGCAGACGGGACAGCCAGGACACAGGCAGCACCTGCACCCCCGAGGCTGCAGCTTGTGAAATGCGTGTCTGGCCACTGGTTAAGTTGGCATTCCGGCTTGAAAGTCAAGCCCACCACTGCGAGCAGCTGCCCTGCCAGTGTGAACGCACTTACCGCTGAAGGACAACCAGAGACTAGGCCTGGGGTAGGGTGGGGGTGGGCAGGGCGAGGAGACGTCAGAAGCGCGACTACGATGACTAGATCTGCCGTTGCTCCTATAGCACCACACTTGAGGAAAGCCACACACCAATTGTGCCGCACCCATGGGCCCAATCGGCAAGCAGCGAACAACCCCACGAGCCAAGACGTGGCAGGTCCATGGTCCTGCCACGGGGTTCCTGGGCAAGATCCAGGATCTCACTCCTTAGCCCCTTCTCAGAGACATTAGACTCTCATGTTAACTACCACCCGTCGCCTAAGGATGCAATGCTATCCAAGAGTCCTGCACCTTACGAGTCGAAGTCACACTCCGGAAATTAAGACAACGGCTGGAATCCAAACCCTAGCTCCACCCCCGGGGCCCTGGAACACTTGAAGGAACGAAATCCCAGCCAAGTTATTCAAATTCAATGCCTGGCAGGTCGGTCTTCGCCTCTAAAGATAAACAGAGATGAGCCCAGCTGCCAAATAAGCCGAGTGTTGGAGGTTTCAAATCGGAAAAGTTAACCAGTGCAACATGCTCCCCTGAAAGCAAGGCTCATTCCACAGCTGCGGACAACCAGAGATGGAAAGAAGCCCTGGAGGGTCTGAATACAAAAGCGTAGTGCCAAGGAAAGCCTGCTACCCACAGTACAGTCCCTCCAGACACACCTCGCACTAATGCCCTAGAAACAAACACACAAATGTGCCCTGCCAAGAAAGGAAGCCACCCCTGCTATCCACCAGAACAACGTCAAGCGAACTGCCTCGCTTGTCTGACCAAGCCAACAGCAGAGGAACTGGGCATATGCTTCAGTCCTGAGCAATGTTCTTCCCCTCCCAGGAGCACTTACGATTAAATACAGACACTGTCCCGTAGGAGCGTAATTATCATTAATTGATTATGTATACTGTCGTCTCTCCAAGAGCCACAGGCCAGGAACCATTGGCACCAGGAAGACCGACAAACCCAGAACAAAAAGAAGTCGACTCTGGGGCTTACAACCAAGACAACAAAAACAGATGGTGCATAACAGATACCCAAAGGGAGCACACGGTAGGCAATAGTGGTGGCATGAGGGGCGCGATCTCAGTCATTTTGTGGCATCCTGCAAAGGATGGGATATTGAAGGACAATGGCACGGACTTGGCGGAGGTTCACGTGGAAGTGCCTTCCCGACATTTGTGGGTGCAGCCCAGAGAACAGAACGGTGTCGAAAAATAACAAGCGGTGGCGATGATGAGGGTATCAGGCCAGCAGCTCAGCAGCAATATCGAGACCGTTCCCACCAACGCTTCTCATTGGGGCCTTTAAGCACACTGAACACGATAGTGACAATTTCAGGCACCGACCAAACCCTTGTCGGATTTGTATGCCAGAGCAAGTCAGCGAGGTTAATGGCTTGGAAGAGACCACCAGCTGGCCATGCCCTCAAACAGTATGCATGACTTCATATCAATGCCTCCATGCCCAAGAATGTCACCCTCTTTCAAAATAAGAAAGGCAGCGAGGCAATAAATGTGGCGCTTCAGGACTAACTGGTCATGCTGCTATGCAGGCAGCCTGGAGGCTGCGATGTAAGTGCTGTCCAGAGACTAAGCCATAACAGATTCCCCTCCCTCCCCTCTCCACACACACAGCCACCCATAACATTCCGGTTTGAAGAACTGGAGAGAAAGGGGGAAATAAAAACAGAGAGAATCTGAGCACAAACAATCTGGTTTGAGTGTGTCTAATGAGACAATACGTCTTGCTGTTTCTTCTATTATAACCGAAGAGCGCTCACGGTAAATGGCAAGTCTCAATCAATCAGGAGCCAGTGGCATCAACACATGCGCTTGCAACCGTTAGAATGACAGCCAATGTACATACGCCATAAAAGAAAACTAGACGAGGGGGGTGGGAGGGAGGAAAGAGTGAGGCACAGATCAATCAAGGCCCAATCTGTTGGAGACTAAACAATACATACCCTTGCGGAAAAGAGACTGTAGTAAGTCAGACTTCTAGAGAGTAGCAATGCTCATGCCAGTACAACAGGCCTGCTGGGGGTAAAAGCATGAACCACAATACCAATTCTGGTGCCATTACTATGTTGCTGTTAGGCAAAAAAAGTATGTATGTTGGGAGGTGCAGCGGGAGCTTGCGCTGAAGTGGAATCTAATGGGATCTCAAAAATGGAACGCCACAATGATGTTGTCCTTCTATGGTTAGCCGAGAGGGTGAGGATGCCATTTATCAAGTTATGAAGATGTCCTAATTAACTATCTGGCCTATCAACGCTTTTCTAATGTTTTTAAGAACAACAGGCCGAACCCAGCCATCCCTTCACTCAGGTTGAAAGTCCGACCGCCGATCCGAAACAGCCCACCAGGTGAGAAGGAATAATAAGGTCCCTTGCTCAAGGCCGGCTTCCAGGCAACCTAGCACGAGCAAGCTCGTGCTGGGCGGCAGATCCAGGGCGGCGATCGCATGGTGTCGCCACAACACAGGTTTTCCTTTTTCGAACGCCCTTTTTGAGTCGCTGTCTATCTACGGCAGCCCTAGGGCAGCAACGCAGAGGAGAGGAGCACGCCCTGCGAAAGCGGTGCCAGGTCTGTAGCGAGAGCGAGCGGCAGGGCAGCGGCGTCCATTCTCTGCCCGCCCACACGAGGGCGGCGGAGTCCCACGGCAGCGCGTGGCATTTTCTCCCCCCGGACTCTCATTGCCACAAGCGCCCACAGGTTTGTTTTTCATCCCCTCCTCGCTGCTCTGCTGGCCCGCAGGTTTTTGTGTCCCCACCTTAACTCTCTGGCGGCCGCAGGTTTGGTTGTTCCTACCTCCCCCCTTCGCTGCTCCAGCCAGCCCACAGAGTTTTTGTGGTTGGCGGAAAAAAGCCAGAGCCCTGGACCCGCTTGCTGCCTGAGATCCAACAGACATTACTCTGAGGGTGAAAATCTATGTCCGGTTGCATAGGGGTAAAGAAGGTTAGGCCCCCATCCATAAACTGAGCACCCAAAGGAGGAGCCTGTTTTCAAAGGCTTGAAGTTCTGAAACTCAGGGCACAGAGGTATCTATCCATACGTACATATACAGATACCATATGACTATCTAAGGTTTACGTCTCCATTGCAAAATGGCAGGCAATCTCAGAGGCTGGTCAACGACTTGGACTTAACGGAGCGTGGCTGCGGGGCTAAAATAGCCATGTAGATTTCAGGCGGGACTCAGAGCCCAGGCTCCAGCCTGAGCACCACACAGCTATTTTTAGCCTAGTGGAACAGACTTTGGGAACTGTGCCGAAGTGCAGTCATACCATATAAACCACCATCTTAATGTGTAGCCTCACGAAACAACATACCTGTGCTAGTAGCCCGTTTCACAGATCGGAACCTGTGCTAAAGGTCACACAGGAGTCTTACAAGGAAGGACTGAACCCATTACCTCCTAATGTCCGCACCTAGCACACACCCTAACGCACAAGCTCTCTTCCTCGCTAGAGTACCTCAATTGAAAGCCTTTCGACGGGAGGGATCCCAGATCATACGTGATTGAGTGGACCCCTGGGAAGCCACCGTATCTGAAGATACCACGGAGTCACCTTTCTGCCAGCCTGGGCCCCCTGTAACCTGTCTTGCCAAGTCAGCTCGTAAAACCATCCTCTGACACACAACAGAGGCAGGCCGACACCACAAGCTGCAGCTCAGCTCTGGGAAGCCTCAGCTTACGGGACATGCTCCACACTCAGCATGTCCCCTTCCTGCGTAACAGTACCAAAGATATATAATTTGCCTCTTCCCAATGTGGAAGAGGTATGCACATTTCCTCGCCCCCACCTCCCGTTAGAAATCACAGACAGACTGGTCTGTATTATAATCCAGAAATAAATGTATTAAATGATTAACAGGTGAATTTAAAGTAGTTAAGGAGGTACGCCTGTTCTGTCTGCTACCCTTAACTATAAGAAAAGATAAACAGAACACGCAAATGGAGCGTAATACATGAAAGAAAGTGGTTCATTGAGTTCTCACCCTAAATTGTAAGTGCCAGTGTAGACAAGCGCTAATTTGTTTCCAGTAGCCTCTTGGGTGGGGTAGCAGGAAGAGACTGATGACCTCGATCACCACTCACTCCCACCCTAATAGATTGCATACGGTGGGTGTCCTTTGTTTCCCTCCCTCCATTGGAAAGTTACACAAGTCCCAAGGTAATGTTTATATAGGTGAAAAACACCTGACTCTGTAGGCCGTAACCATCTCACAGGTGACCAATGGTCACAGAAGACTAAGCATTTAAGGTCCAGTGTCCTGGTGGATTGGCCATCTGCCTCTGCTGGCTTTCCATTGTGTACCTGAGTTAGCAGGATTCACCCAAAGTAAACATAGGGGAATACAGATACTAGTCAATACTCCTAACTTCAAATATGAAATGATATGGCACAGATTGAATAATCGCATTCAAGTAAATCGTACCC